>NC_073695.1:126892998-127192998 GCF_029784165.1 Wyeomyia smithii
CTTCGACTATGGATAGAGCTTTGTGTTTGAATTTTATTTCTTCTGCCAGCCAAATCTTCCTAGCACTTTTGGCGGCTTTCACACTAGATTCACTTATCACGCACGGTTTAATTTGAATAAACTTGGGGATTAAACCTCTTCTCTGACATTTTGTGAGGAATTGTATATCCAACAACAATTTTCTTTTCTTCGCAACTAATCGGCCATAAAGGCGAAAGCACCTCCAGGTTGTAGCCTTCATATCACAATATTCATTGGTTTGTGTCAACGTAAGAACCCCGATAACACTCACTGAACGCGACGAGAGACAGGACACAACACTTATTGTTCTTACAAAACATAAAAAAGGAATTTGATTTACCTTTTTAGTCGACCGGTTTCGGGCAGCGATCTTGCCCATCAGCTGGACGATGTCCGACTAGTTGCGCATAGTAGTTGTTGTTTTCTAGATATCTGCATTCTTATGCTCTCGCAGTCACACTTTTAATTTCCGTCGTGTTTGGCCAATGTAAACCCGGACCTGTTGCCGATACAGTAAACAATATTGAAAGTGCCATTCAGTACAACAGTTTCGCATCTGAATCAGCAATTCGTCATGATGTTGAACGTTGTATGTCGAATGTAACACACGCACAGAAGAACGATAAACAGCTGAGTTTTGATGCGTGGTGTACAATACGCCAGCTCAAGGCCCGTGATGTTGTATACTCTCGTGCGGATAAGGGGAATGCAGTGGTGATCATGGATAAACAAGATTACGATGCTTGCGTTTTGGATATGATCGCTGCTGGCCCGTACGAAGAGTACAAGTTTAAAAACGGGAATCCCAGAGATCCACTCAATACAATGACAGAAGAAGCTAACACTGTTCGGCAAAAGGTTGCGCGTCTGATGGGAGAGGATAAATTAGAACGTAAGTTTCATGTCCCCAACCCGATAGTTGCGTCCTTGTATTGCCTGCCAAAAATCCATAAAAGTCCACTGGCGATGCGTCCTATATCGTCAAACATTTGCACACCGACGGAAAAAATGGCTGCATGGGTGGTGGACGAAATGAAAAATTACCCCGTAACACATGGTATGAGCGTTAAAAACTCCGTAGAACTGGTGGATTATCTTAAAGATGTAGAGATAAGAAGAGGTGAAGCTCTAGTTTCATTTGATGTCACTGCTCTGTTCCCCAGCGTACCAGTGACTGATGCATTGAACAGCTTGCGCAGACACCTAGAACGCAAGAAAGCACCACCCAATCACATCGAAACATACCTGCTGATTACCGAAACCTGTATGAACCAAAACTTCTTTTCGTTCAGGGGGAGGTTTTACAGGCAAGTATTTGGGCTCAGTATGGGCAACAAGTTATCCCCACTTTTGGCAGACCTTTTTATGAGTTACTTTGAGGTGGCACTATCGACCGAGAAATACTTCCCTCGAGTGTGGAAACGATATGTGGACGATATTTTTGCAGTCGTGAAAGAACGCTACCTTATACAAACACTCGAGTTGTTGAACTCCCGTCACAGAACGATAAAGTTTACGGTAGAGAAAGAAACCGATGGGTCACTGCCATTCTTGGATCTGACGATAAAGAGAAACGGAGATAACACACTGAAATTCTCAATATACCGAAAACCAACAGCCACAGACAGATACATAACATCCGACTCTAACCATTACGGCGCCCAGAAGCAAGCAGCATTCCATTCTATGGCACACCGCCTATACAACATACCGATGGACAGAAAAGATTTTGAAACCGAGAGAAACAGGATACATAAAGCTGCTGAGTTGAATGGGTATGACAAAGACTTTGTAAACAAAATTCTCCGAAAACATCAACGTTAAAAACACAGGCTAAATTGCACAACACTAAAACCGGAAAAAGAAGAACAGCATAGAATCAGTCTTCCATTTTACCCAAAAATAACCAATCCCGTCCAATCCGTACTACAGAAACATGATTTCTATGCTGTTTACAAAAGTGAAAACACCTTGAAAGATCTGTTGTGCAATTCAAAAGACAAAGTACCCCCGTATGAAAAATCAGGTGTCTACCAAATCCCCTGCAAAAACTGCTCCGCGGTTTTCATTGGCCAAACACGACGGAAATTAAAAGTGCGACTGCGAGAGCATAAGAATGCAGTTGACAACGATCTGGCTAATGAATCGAGCGTGGCAGCACACACCATATCCCAAAACCATGCCATCGACTGGGAAAATGCAAAATTATTAAAAAATGTACGAAAAACATCGAACCTAAACGCATGGGAATCAATGTACATCACCACCGCCGACAATCCATTAATGAATGAGGATGATCCCCCAATACTCTCTTCGCTCTTCCACCTGACGAAGCTGTAACAGTGGTGAAATTGTGATATCTAGAAAACAACAACCACTATGCGCAACTAGTCGGACATCGTCCAGCTGATGGGCAAGATCGCTGCCCGAAACCGGTCGACTAAAAAGGTAAATCAAATTCCTTTTTTATGTTTTGTAAGAACAATAAGTGTTGTGTCCTGTCTCTCGTCGCGTTCCGTGATTGTTATCGGGGTTCTTACGTTGGCACAAACCAATGAATATTGTGAATTAATGCCAATTTATTTTTTTTGCTTCTCAAGATTTTATCCTTTTTTCCCTCAGAAATAACTTCTGGTTACGCCACTGGATCATACAAGTATAAAAAGAAAAGAAATATTTATTTTATGTTCCATTATCGCAAAATTTCAGTATTTTTTGTGTGATTCGATGATCCGGAAAACTCGATTATCCGGAATGAATTTTTTTTTGATGTTCCGGATAATCGAGTCCGACCTGTAATGATATATTTTTTTTAAATATGTCAAAAAACGTCAGTATGCCGAGTTTTGAAAAGTTTTAAAAATATCAAATTTTATGATACTGCACCCCAATTTTGGACTTAAGCACTTAAATATTTATTTATTTATTTAATATCTGTTTTTTACAGATTTTTAGAATTTATCAATGACACCGAATCTATACTCAAAATTACAGGTTTTTGGCAAATGCAGTGAATTATCAAATTTTTCTCAAGTTATAAACTATATTAATTTTGACTTTTTATAATTCGTTTGACCCTTTAATGTGTTTATAAAACTCGTCGTTTATTTTAAACTTTACCAGACATGCACTTTTCATAGTGGACCGATTCCTTATAGTGGACCACCCGCCTGAAACTCTGGGTTCATTATCATTCGTTCACACGCACACTCGGTTCTAGCCTGGCTCCGGCCATCATCTCGAGAAACCACATATGACAATCAGTGCATAAAATGTACGAGGTACCCAGGCATGTTGAACAAAAAAAATACCAGGACGGGTCGGGTACGGGTCGGGTACCGGCAATTTCGGCGTTTTTTTCTATCGGGTACGGGTCGGGTACGGGTAGTTAGAATAGATATTTTTCGGGTTCGGGTCGGGTACGGGTATTTTAAACAAACCAGACTTCGGGTTCGGGTCGGGTACGGGTTTGAAAATTTCCGATGAGTCGGGTACGGGTAACAAATTTCCCATACCCGACCATCTCTACTTTGAAGTGAAGATCATTTGGTTGGATTTGTCGTCAAATTTTATTCCGTAACCGTGAACGATGCGCGCGATCTAGTTTATCTGAGTATAACAGCACGTTACTAGGACGAAAATCTAGTGTATCTGAAAGAGTGCTGCGATCATTGGAAGTGAAAATTGAAAATGATTGGCTGTAATTTTCGAAGAATTTTTCTGGGGAAAATGACTTTTATCAGCACTGATTCACACACGTTTTATATCGTCTGTTGAATTCAATACTGGCACAATTCAAAATTTTGCAGTTTTGAGTTATTAATGGCAAACGATGCCAAATACTATAAATTTTCATCTCACAAAGACCCGTTTCAAAATTCACAATATCTCCTGAAATATAAGTAAAGGGTGATTTTTCAAGAATTTGGTTTTTCTTTTAAAGGAAAAACCCATAAAAATTACGAAACTGTATGAAATCTTTATTTGAGCCGATAAATTGGTTTATGCCATTTAAGATAATTTCATTCAAATGTTGGCCGTTTAAAATTAAATGGTCCATACGAAAAGTCCAATTTTGGGTCACTTTTTCGAGCATTTCGGCTGGTATCTCGCGAATAACGCGTGTAAT
Organism: Wyeomyia smithii; assembly: GCF_029784165.1. Classification (NCBI taxonomy): domain Eukaryota; kingdom Metazoa; phylum Arthropoda; class Insecta; order Diptera; family Culicidae; genus Wyeomyia; species Wyeomyia smithii. The sequence continues at coordinate 126,897,149 of NC_073695.1, forward strand.
GTCGTCTTCCAAAGCTGGAATTGTTGTTGGCTTATCCGCATAGACGAGAGACTTAACGTAGCCCCACAACAAATAATCTAGCGGTGTTAAATCGCATGATCTAGGCGGCCAATTCACCGATCCATTTCGTGAGATGCATTGCTCACCGAACTCATTCCGCAATATGTCCATTGATTCGCGCGATGTGTGGCACGTTGCTCCGTCTTGCTGAAACTACATGTCAACAAGACCCAGCTCTTCCATTTCTGGGAAAAAAATCAGAAATCATCGCGCGATAGCGAGCGCCATTGACCTTAACGTTGCGATTTTGATCTTCTTTGAAGAAGTACGAACCAATGATGCCTCCAGCGTGTGAACCGCACCAAACCGTGCATTTTTCTGGGTGCATTGGCGATTCTGGTATTGTCTATGGTTGCTCTTCGATCCAAATGCGGCAATTTTGCTTATTAACATACCCATTTAACCACAAATGAGCTTCGTCACTGAACACAATTTTTCGGTAAAGAAAGTGAATTTTCGGCAGTTGTTCTAAGGCCTAAAAATTCGATTATTTGTAAGCGTTGTTCAGGCGTAGGTCTGTTCATGGTGAAATGGCAAACAAAAAAAAAAGCAAAGCCTTGGTGCTACATTCCGTATCGGAACTCGACCTTCTGTTTATTATACACAGACTTCGCAGCCAACTGTTGAGTGTACAGGACAATTGCGGGGCTAGCGCTACAATCCTACTGACACTAACACAGTCTCTCCCGAGCCGAGACTCGAACCTACGACGACTGGCATGTTAGGCCAGCATCGTACCTAGAGACCAGCTGGGAGATGCAGGCAAACCAAATTGAGTACATAAGACTTTGACAGCTGTCAGAATTCCCGCGTGAACTGTCAAATCTGAATACACGAAAAACAAAATAGCAAAAAATCATCCTTTAGATGTGCCTTTGTAAGATGCGCCAATTCGACTGGCGAGCCCACAGTCCATGTTTAAAAGGTACAGTACTCTCTATATGTCGATTCTTTCACGCCTATTACCTATCGAATGGATCGCCAAACGCAGAGTGCCAGCAAATATCTTAAATACCAATATAGTTCACTTACGTGAAATTATAAAGACAAATTGAAAATGACAGAAGCGTTAGTCACCTTTTCGACCGCTAGGTGCGACACTTCCGATTTTGTTCCACACGACATGCGAAAAAGAGTAACTTTTGACAATAATATTACCCTAATGGGTACACTGAAAAAATGCACATTTTATTGTGAAGTGGACTCGGCCGAATATTTTATAATAATAAAGTTCGCCTATGTATGAGGCAATCCATGGGTGGTGTTCCACGGTTTGTACGTTTGTCGACCTCCGACAATATTTTGAGTTGTAAAATGGCGACTTCCAGTGATTGGAAAAGAGACGAAAATGACCAAATACCACCTAATATGGATGTTTCTTTAACTAGAATGACGCTCAGAGGCCAGAAATTGTCTCTGAATACCATTTTGAAACCCAAGATGGCGGTTCTGAAAAACAGCGAGATATGACCAAATACCACCCAATATGGGTGTTTCCGAAATCGTGATGATGCACTGAAACCACAAATCGACCTCAGACAACATTTTGAGTTGTAAAATGGCGACTTTTGGTGACTGGAAAACTGCCGAAAATGACCCAAAAAAACTAAATATGGGTGTTTCTTTAACCAGAATGATGCCCAGAGGCCAGAAATTGTCTCCAAATGCCGTTTTGAAATCCAATATGGCGACTTCCGGTTCTTAAACAACAGTGGCAAAAGACCAAATAACACTCATTATGGGTATTTCCGGGATTGTTATGATGCACTGAAGCTACAAATCGACCTCAGACAACATTATGAATTGTAAAATGACGACTTCCGGTGAATGGGAAACTGCCGAAAATGACCAAATACCACCCAATATGGGTATTTCTTCAACCGGCCGATTTCCATCCAATATGAGATGCTTCGATACCAGAATGATACACAGGTGCTAGAATCGACCACAGACACCATTTTGAATTCTAAGATGGTGACTTCCGGTTTCTGTAAAACAGCCGAAAATGACTAAATAACACCTATTATTGGTGTTTCGCAAACCAGAATGACGCTCAGGGGCCAGAAATTGTCTCCAAATGTCATTTTAAAATCCAGGGTGGTGACTTCCGGTTTCTGGAAAATAGCCTAAAGGGACCAAATACCACCCAATATGAGAGTTTCTTTAACCAGAATGTTGCATGGAGCTAAAAATTGACCTCAGACACAATTTTGAATTGTAAGATGGCAACTTCTGGGAAACAGCCGAATGCTACTGCATATGAATATTTCCGTAATTAAAATAATGTATAGAAGCCAAGCATTGACCCTGGACACCATATTGAATTCGAAGATGACCACTTTCAGTTTCTGGAAAACAACGAAAATAACTGAATACCATCCAATATGAGTGTTTTCGGAATGGGGGTGATGTACTAAAGGCAAAAGTCGAGGATGTTGTCATTCCGATAAAACCAATAATTTCAAACGATATAATTAAATCGCAAGAAATCAATGAATTTGGAATGTTGAAAATTATTGAATTAAACACAAATATAGGCGGGACGAAGTTTGCCGGGTCAGCTAGTAAATACATAAATATGCTGGTTAAAGCAAAGCTGCAAGTGATGAATACGAAGATTAGAACTTGAGAGCAAAAAATTCGGAGGGATAAAAAAAAAACAAAAAATACTTACAAAACGAAGAAAACTAAACATTAAATAATAGTTTTTGCAAAACAGTTGTTATCACTAATTATGTTTGTTTTGTTGAATATCTTTTATATATAATATAATAAAGCTTTTAAACCAATTACAACATGATATGTATCCATACTTAAATTGTTAAATTGATAGAACATTCAAGTGTTATCTAAGCTAAAAGTTGCACAACAATCATATACGACTTTTGACAACCATTGTGCGGTTTCTCCTTTTATCTTTTCCACGAGGTAATTGAAACATTCATTTAATTGTACACTTCGTGGCCTGATTATTGAGCTTGAGCTTGACGGCCGCACATTTCGTAGTTGCTTCCCGTGATGGATCTGAGCTAGTGAAGTTACACAGGGAACCACGTCTATAGCAACTTGGAATTAGTTTACCATTTACACGTCGTGGCCTGATTATTTGAATATTTCTTCTTCGTGCCTCGATAAGCTACATCTATGATATTATCAATATTTAACTCCCGGAATGGCATTAGATTTACATACAAACAATATACGCACGAAATCTACAACATATTTTTTTCTGTGAAAGAATGCAATTGAGTCAACTAAAGCTAAAATTGAGTAAATTCAGTTTTGTGTGTGAGAATGTCACACGCTCACAGAAATTCAACAACAATGCACAGTGGTACAGTAAGGCAATGTAGGCGGACATGAGTTTTTCGATGCGATTCTGTGGTTTTAGAGTAAAATTTTTTTTCTAAGAACTTGTTTCTTATATTTAGTCTATTTTTTATGTGCAAATGAAAATTAGGGTGGTCCTGAAATCGACTAAATAAAAAACTAACTTTTTTATTTGCAAAAATTAATGTATACATTCATCGGCACAGTTGTAGATCAACTAATTTTAAGCAACTTTCGGTATTTCTTTACAATATTTATACAATACTAGCTGACCCGGCAAACTTTGTCCCGCCTATTTTAGTGTTTAATTTAATAATTTTAAACATTTCAAATTTATTGATTCCTTGTGATTGGATTATATCGTTTAAAAATAATTGGTTTTATCGTAATGGCAACATCCTCAACTTTTGGTTTTTGTACATGACCTCTATTCCGAATATATTTCATTTGCATTTGAGTTATTTTCGTTGTGTTCCAGAAACTGAAAGTGGTCATCTTCTGATTCAAAATGGTGTCCAGGGTCAATGCTTGGTTTCTCTACATCATTTCGATTACGGACTTATCCATATGTAGTAGTATTCGGTTATTTGCGGATGTTTTCCAGAAGTTGTCATTTTTCAATTCAAACTGTTGTCTAAGGTCAATTTATAGCTCCTTGCATCATTCTGGATCCGGTGATCCGGAACCGTAAGTCGCCATCTTGGATTTTAAAATGGCATTTGGAGACAATTTCTGGCCCCTGAGCGTCATTCTGGTTTGCGAAACACCCATATTGGGTGTTATTTGGTCATTTTCGGCTGTTTTCCAGAAACCGGATGTCACCATCTTCGAATTCAAAATGGTGTCTGTGGTCGATTCTAGCTCCTGTGTATCATTCTGGTTCCGAAGATACTCATTTTGTATGGAAATCGGCCATTTTTGATTGTTTTTTAGAAACCAGAATTTGCCATCTTACAATTCATAATGGTGTCTGAGGTCAATTTTCAGCTTAATTCTCGTTCCAGAGATACTCATATTGGGTGATATTTGGTCACTTTAGACTGTTTTCCGGACACCGGAAGTCGCCATCTTGGATTTAAAAACAATTTCGGCCCTCCGTGCGTCAATCTGGTTAAAAAAACGCTCATATTGAGTGGTATTTGATCATTTTAGGCTGTTTTCCAGACACCGGAAGTCGCTATCTTACAATTCAAAATGTTGTCTGAGGTCGATTTGTGGCTTCAGTGCATCATAACTATCCCGGAAATACCCATATGGCGTCGTACACAAATTACGTAACGCCAAAAACCTAGATTTCAGACCCCCTCCCCCCCTATGTAACGATAAGTAACGTTAGATATGACTCCCCCCCCCTAAAGTTACCTAACGCTGGACAAACATCTCAGTTACGTAACGGGCTCAACTACCCTCCCTCCTCCCCCCTATGTAACAATAAGTAACGCAGACTTATCCCCCCTTCCCCCCCCCTTCATGCGTTACGTAATTCGTGTACGACGCCTATTGGGTGGTATTTGGTCATTTGTCGCTGTTTTTCAGAAACCGGAAGTCGCCATCTTGGATATCAGAAAGGCATTAGGAGACAATTTTTGGCCTCTGAGCGTCATTCTGGTTGAAATGGTCTGGTTTTGCTCTAAGGTCGAATTGTGGCTTCGGTGCATCATAACAATCCCGGAAATATCCATATTGGGTGGTATTTGGTCATTTTCGGCTGTTTTCCAGACACCGGAAATCGCCATCTTACAATTCATAATGTTGTCTGAGGTCGATTTGTGGCTTCAGTGCGTCAAAACAATTCAGGAAATACCCATATTAGGTGATATTTGGTTATTTGCCGCTGTTTTTCGGAAACCGGAAGTCACCATCTTGGATTTCAAAATGGCATTTGGAAACAATTTCTGGCCTCCGTGCGTCAATCTGATTAAAGAAACGCTCATATTGAGTGGTATTTGATCATTTGCGGCTGTTTTCCAGACACCGGAAGTCACCATCTTACAATTCGAAATGTTGTCTGAGGTCGATTTGTGGCTTCAGTGCATCATAACAATCCCGGAAAATACCCATATTGGGTGGTATTTGGTCATTTGCCGCTGTTTTTCAGAAACCGGAAGCCGCCATCTTGGATTTCAGAATGGCATTAGGAGACAATTTTCGGCCTCTTAGCGTCAATCTGGTTGAAGAAACACTCATATTGGGTGTTATTTGGTCATTTTCGGCTGTTTTCCAGACACCGGAAGTCGCCATCTTACATCTTCCAAATGTTGTCTGAGGTCGATTTGTGGCTTCAGTGCACCATAACAATTCCGGAAATACCCATATTGGGTGGTTTTTGGTCATTTGCCGCTGATTTTCAGAAACCGGAAGTCGCCATCTTGGATTTCACATTGGCATTAGGAGACAATTTTTGGCCTTTTAGCGTCAATCTGGTTGAAGAAACACTCATATTGGGTGTTACTTGGTCATTTTCGGCTGTTTCCCAGACATCGGAAGTCGCCATCTTACAATTCAAATTAATGTTTGAGGTCGATTTGTGGCTTCAGCGCACCATAACAATCCCGGAAATACCCACATTGGGTGGTATTTGGTCATTTGCCGCTGATTTTCAGAAACCGGAAGTCGCCATCTTGGATTTCACATTGGCATTAGGAGACAATTTTCGGCCTCTTAGCGTCAATCTGGTTGAAGAAACACTCATATTGGGTGTTATATGGTCATTTTCGGCTGTTTTCCAGACACCGGAAGTCGCCATCTTACATTTTCCAAATGTTGTCTGAGGTCGATTTGTGGCTTCAGTGCCCCATAACAATTCCGGAAATACCCATGTTTGGTGGTATAAGGTCATTTGCCGCTATTTTTCAGAAACGGGAAGTCGCCATCTTGGATTTCGAAATGGTATTTGGAGACATGCCAGAAGAAGGAATGGTGTCGAAACATTATGGACATGTTTGTTACACCTAAAAACATTCATCTGCTAAATTTGGTTATATTTGCTTGATTGGTTCTCGAGCTTTGCGTAATTTGAGTTTCATTTGTATGGGACCCCTCCCTTATATAAAGAGAGAGGGGTGTCAAATCATTATATTTGTTACCCCTAAAAACAATCACCTGCCAAATTTGGTTCCATTTAGTTGATTAGTTCTCGAGATAAGCAGAAATTTGTGTTTCATTTGTTATGAACTCCTCCCTCACAGAAGAGAGAGGGGAATCGAACCACTATGGACTTACTTATTACCTCTAAAAACATTCACATACCAAATTTGGTTGTATTTGGTTGATTGGTTCTCGAGATGTGCAGAAATTTGTGTTTCATTTGTGTGGGACCCCTCCCTTCCAGAAGAGGGAAGGGTGTCGAACCAACATGGACATATTTGTTACTCCTAAATACATCCATTTGCCAAATTTGGTTCCATTTGCTTGGTTAGTTTTCGAGATGTGCAGAAATTTGTGTTTCATTTGTATGGGACCCCTCCCTTGCATATTTTAAGATATTTGGTGCCAGCGAATGGACTTACATGCCAGACCGACGGTTCTTCGATCACGCCCATTGCTCATCTAATGGATCGTCATAAGTAGAGGACACAACGGACATCAAACAAACGCACTTCGCTATCATTTGGCAAACGATACACATTGCGTACAAAATTTTCCTATAAGTTTCAACTTGGCATAGTTTTCAACTTGTTATAAGTTCAATTACAGTAATAGCAAATAATATTCAACAAGAGCAGGTATTTTTGCAAACATTCAATATACTTAAACGTGACACTTATTTGTATTTCGTTACTGGAACAGAGATAGGGCCAAGTCCGAAATTGTTAAAGCAACGTATTACCATAACCTACTAAAGGTACCACATTCTATTAAAATTAAATATAAATTAATTCTTACCAATTTGATTCGTTGGCAGGAGTTTTATAATAAAACTTCACTATTTCCTATCGGAGGAAGTATTTATAATATCCAAATTCACTTTGTGCTGTGGTACAAATCTAAAATATCCATAAAAAGACAAAGAAAATGAGGTTACAATTCTTATAACTTGCTTATTACATGCACATGATAGACCCAAATAGGAAATATATTCTAAGCAGCTTTAGGAACCGCCTGTGTATTCAGACGAATTACTCGAAATGTGTTGGGTAAAATTCAAACAGTAGTATATCAATCTGTTTCTATCGTTTTCTCTGTCAGAACTTGTTTTCAGATTGTAAAACTAAGTTAGCAAACTTTAACAATCATCAATTAAAGTTACCAATCGAGGGACACGGACACTATGCCAATCACCCCGAACCTATTTTAAGCAGTTTCCATTTGTTTTGCAGGCGTTTTTTGTTCAGCACCCGAAGTGGCTCCTGAATGGCTGCAATATAGGTCGATTTGTTTCAAACAATGTTTGTTCACAAATTTCTTTGTGATTAACGGTATTTCTTATATTCGTAAGACAGCTAGACAATCAAAGTTTTCGTTCCCATAATTGAAATTGTCGATATTGATCAAAATGCAGGAGTTTGAGGCATGTTTTCTACGACTGATTAAAATAGGCGCTATTGCTTAAGCCGTTCCTTACCCTCAGTTCAATAAAAATGGAAAGTCTTAAAATTGGAATTTTTCACGAAAATGAAAAACAAATTTTTGACGCAAATTTTCAAACGTGTTTTTCTCGAAACTATGAATTCTGTGTTATTCTAGTATTGTCGGTGCGAGTTTCATTCAGTTTCTGGCTGTATTCACCCAACGATATCTGAATTGGATTACCGCTGGTGGGGTCCAACTCAGATCGAAGAGGAGCCGAACTAAAAAAGGTAGGATCTGCAGCTAACCACTATCATCGCCGCTGTTGTCCGTTGCTGTTCCACGCCGCTATTGCCCGCTGCTGCCCGCTGCTAGTAAACTGAGCTTGCTTGAGGAGAAGCAGTCTCTTATATAGCCCAACGAGTGCATTCCCGGCTAATTAGGTATTCCATTCTGTCGTCCTTTTTAGGAAAAGGCAGCAAGCGACCAATCAAAGGTCGATATTTACGTTTCGACAAGGTTCAACAATTTTCAATAGTATAATAGTTCGAACAATCAGATTACAATTTTCTGCATTTGTACGGGTGCTTGACGGAAATCGGTGGAAAACTGACTGAGTTTAAAACGTTTGAAATTGGACAATTTTCGTGACGCCGATGTTTTCGGTTTTCGAAATTGGATCCCTGTATTGAAGTTGGACCTCTGTATATGTTGCCGTAAGACGTATTCTACGTCAAAAAAATTTAAGCCATTTTGTTAATATTATTGACTTTTCGACAGCGTATATGCTTAATTTAGCAACAAATAAGTCCAGTGACAGTGAAAGTGTCATCAAAAGGCAAACCAAATGTTTAATAATGATAATAATGTGATATTTTTCAACACACTTTTGCATGCAAGTTACAAACGTCGTAACTTGCACACAATTTTTTTATGAAAGCTATTCCTTTTTTTCTTCTCAGTGCTATTTATTTTTTGCCCTCCCCTTAGCTAACTTTGATAACCGTGGACATAAAAACTTTTCAAAATTTGTATCAGCCTAACTAAATAATTATATTTCCTCTCCTAGCCATGGATCACCAACTCTCTCTTAATGAATCTATAATTGTACCAACCACGAATTGGATTTCTTTTCTTTATGCCTCAAAGCTCGGTGGTTGATTGTAAATGGAATATGGGTTCAATAATTCTTATACTATCGTTGGTGTCTAGCACATTATATGCTACATCAGACCCGGGTTTAATGCGCAAGGACGAATCGCGCAAGGACTTGCATGCAAGTTGGCTTTCAAGATACGTAGTGAAAAATAATTTAAATTTTTTTTTGATTGAAAAAGATCTCTAATAAGGGGAATAGGGGCATAATGAGCACCCTAACTGCTGTCTTCAGTGTAAAATTTTATTTAACTATCTATAATTAAAGGTACACTATTCACAAATTGAAAAGCTTATCGTATAATGGTAAAAAACACAAATTAGATTCATGTATCAAAAACTAGCAATCGGTCGATGTGTGGGGCACAATGAGCACCTCACTGGGGCATAATGAGCACCCACGGGCATAATGCGCACTCTTATAGAACATATCTTGAACCTCTGTAGAAGTACAACTAATGGGCCAACGCTTGTCGCGAGATGCCGTGATACTTGGCGGCTTGTTTCGTGAATGTCCCGTCGCGCCTTATGGTGGCCAATTCTGCCTGCAGTCTCTTTTTCTGACCGATTCGGTCTTAAAGATTTTCTAGAATATGTTCGCACCATCACTGTAAACAAACACTGCCTATGGAAACAGACAAACAGAGATGAATTTCAGGTAAGTTTATGTGACAAGGTGTGCTCATTTCACCCCACCTAAAGGTGACCATTTCGCTCCTATCTAATTAGTTAAAGTTAACATGAGATTTTAACACTAATTATTGCTTAAAATCAAAACTTTAATGATGGTGAAATTTGGGGTACGACCCATATGTCATATTGATGTGTCTACATACTTGATTGAGCCATTTAAACGGCCGTAGAAGCTTATTTTGTAGTGCGCAATAATAATTTTTTTTTTCCAACATCCGGGAACCAAGTTGATTTTTTCAAACTATTTCCATATTTTAAACAGACAAATCACTTTTGTTCTACATAAAGAGATACTGTAGTAACTACGGAAGATTTCCACATACCACATTGTATTGAAAAATGCGTAGTTTCGCATAAAAGAGGGGTGCCCCTTTCGCCCCGTGTGCTCAGGGGTGCCCCTAATCCCCCTACATCAGAAAACTGTTTAAAAACCAATTTCGCTTTCATCTGGTAAATTTATTTAATAAATTTCTAGTGGCGCCCACAAACATTCAGTGTGTAGGTCACAAGTATATGAAGCAAATTAGGCGGTATCCATAAATTACGTAACGCTCATAGGGGGAGGGGGGTATCCTTGAGTGTTACGATTTGTTACACAGGGGAGGGGGGGAGGTGAGTTAAACGTTACGTAACGAAAAATCTCTGGAGAGATTTTCTAAAAACAAGCATTTTTATCAAGGAAATCCTTCTGCAGCGTTACGTAATTTTTATGGGGGGTAGGTGTTGGCGTTACGTTTCGTTTGGGTGTCCAAAAATCGGGTTTTTTTGCGTTACGTAATTTATGGATGCCGCCTTATTGAAAAAATCGAATTTCCCAAGAACGGCCGGCCTAGCGGGAAATTAAGAGTATGAGCGAATGTTTGTCTACTGGTAGGTCACCATTCCTGAAAATATCATTTTTGGGAATTCCCTTATAGTGGAGTAGTAAGTAGTCGAATAAGTGACGTACACACGGGTCTCCATGTCAAGTGATCAGGCAAATGCAACGACCCTCTCCGATTCACTTCAAAATGAATAAAATGACTTGTTTTAGGTCGAAACTGAAAAATCCAGAGTTTTGGGTCAATCGGACAACCCACCTCCAATTGCGGGGCCCTCCATTTTTGCATTTTTTGACAAAAAATCATTTTCCATGTTTTGGAAAAACATCATATCTCAGAGACCGAGCTACGGACATTATTGGCCACTCTTTTTAAAGGTTATTAAATTTACAACCGAATGGCATCATCAGAGTTTGTAATAAGTGAGTTTGTAATAAGTGAACAAATATTGGCATTGGTATTTTTACGTTTGGAAACTAAAACTTCGTTTATCTCAAAACACCCCCAATTTTTTTTATATCTGATGTCACCAATGTGTTCAGCGGAAATTATCCACAAAATGCAATATGCGCCGTTGCGGAGATATTCAACTTTTAAGATAACGAGTTCGTTAAGTTCGTTAATCACCGCTTCAAATCTCAAAAACTGGTTTCTCACATTCCACTTGATGGTACCTGAATTAACAGCCATTAAAGTACAACGTGCGTCTCATAAATTATATTTATTCAACAAGTTTGTCAGAAATTAACGTTTGATTTTTGTTTAACTTTTGGAGTTAAATTGAAATAAATACCCGATCAGAGCTTGACAATGTCTTCATTAGAATGGTAGCGTCCGCTTCATGTGTCTCCGAATGCATTCCTCGGATTCCTGGAACAGATTTAACTAAGTCGAACCTGGCAACACTGACAACTGGTGGATTTTATCGCTCGTTTTATAAAAAAATGAAATTTTTCTTTGAGTTGCCGAACCATTTCCTCTCTAGCATTTTCTAGACCTTTATTTTGCTGACTTGAAACAGCCTCAAAAGATTTTTTTTAAAGCTTTTGATGCCTTGAGCAGTTTTTTTTCTACTGTATTTATTCGATCGTTTGACCTTCGACTCACTAACGGGCGATTGACCAAGAGATTGCAAAACCGTCTTACGGCAAACCAGCTGTGTCTTTACTATACAAGTAAACAATTAAAATAGGTTCAAATCAATCTTCTATCTAAACATACAAAAATGCAGCTCTGTCTGTCTGTCTGATTCATATAGGCTTGGAAACTACCGAACCGATCGGCGTGAAATTTTGTATATAGGGGTTTTAGGGGCCGGGAAAGGTGACTAAGATAGTTCGAGACCCCTCCCACTTCTGTAAGGGAGGGGTCCCATACAAATGAAACACAAATTCATGCACATCTCGAAAACTAACCAAGCAAATGGAACCAAATTTGGCATGTGGATGTTTTCAGGAGTAACAAATATGTCCATGTTGATTCGACACCCTTCCCTTTCCCGGAAGAGAGGGGTCCCATACAAATGAAACACAAATTTCTGCACATCTCGAAAACTAACTAAGCAAATGGAACCAAATTTGCCAAGTGGATGTTTTTAGAAGTAACAAATATGTCCATGTTGGATAGACACCCTTCCCTCCTCTGGAAGGGAGGGGTCCCATACAAATGAAACTCAAATTAGGGAACATACTTAAATGACGTAGCATTTTTTTCATGATTTTTAAGCCCCCCCTCCCCCCTCGTAGCATTTGGTCACAAAACCTAAACCCCCCTGAAAAAAAAACGTAGCATTCTAATAAGCCCCCCCTCTCCGCTTCTGAAAAAACGTACAGAAATACGTGCAGTCAGGTTTTTTTACGCGGTTTACTATACGCGGAATTTTTTACGAGGTTTTTTTTGGATGGATTTTTTAATTAACGCGGTTTTTTGAATTAACGCGGTTTTTTTACGTTTTAAGTGTATATCTAGTAGAAGACTTAGTCCAAAAAACTCACCGCCCTCCGAAAGATCCGGAATGACCGTCAAAGAGGACAATTTAAATACTCGTTCTAGGGCGTCTCGGGTTTTTTCTAAGTTCTTCTTGCTGGTTCAATACTTTGCAATACTTTGTGCAATGTTTTAGTGTATTTTCAGAATACATTTTTCCTACAAAAAAAAAACAGTCTTTAAAAAAAATGCTACGTCGATTTTACTGCAACCCCCCCTCCCCCCTTGTCACAGATTGTCACAAAATGATGATATCCCCCCTCCCCCCATAAATGCTACGTCATTAAAGTATGGTCCCTTACTGCACATCTCGAGAACTAACCAGATAAATAGAACCAAATTTGGCATGTGGATGTTTTTAGGAGTAACAAATATGTCCATGTTGATTAGACACCCTTCCCTCTTCTGTAAGGGAGGGGTCCCATACCGATGAAACACAAATTTCTGCACATCTCGAGAACTAACCAAGAAAAAAAAACCAAGAAAATAGAACGAAATTTGGTAGGTGAATGTTTTTGAGGGTAACAAATATATCCATCATGGTTTGACACACCTCCCTCTTCTACAAGGGAGGGGTCCCATACAAATGAAACACGAATTTCGCACAGCTCGAGAACCAATCAACCGAATACAACCAAATTTGATATGTGAATGTTTTTAGAGGTAACAAGTATGTCCATAGTGGTTCGATTCCCCTTCCTTTTTGTGTGAGGGAGGGGTTCATAACAAATGGAACACAAATTTCTGCTTATCTCGAGAACTAACCAATCAAATGGAACCAAATTTGGCAGGTGATTCTTTTTAGGGGTAACAAATATATCCATAATGGTTTGACACCCCTCTCTCTTCTATAAGGGAGGGGTCCCTTACAAATGAAACTCAAATTACGCACAGCTCGAGAACCAATCAAGGAAATATAACCAAATTTGGCAGGTGATGTTTTTAGGTGTAACAAACCTGTCAATAATGTTTAGACACCATTCCTTCTTCTGGCATGTCTCCACATACCATTTCGAAATCCAAGATGGCGACTTCCCGTTTTTGAAAAACAGCGGCAGATGACCCAACATGGGTATTTCCGGAATTGTTATGATGCACTGAAGCCACAAATCGACCTCAGACAACATTTCGAATTGTAAGATGGCGACTTTCGGTGTCTGGAAAACAGGCGAAAATGACCAAATAACACCCAATATGAGTGTTTCTTTAACCAGATTGACGCTCAGAGGCCAAAAATTGTCTTCTAATGCCATTTTGAAATCCAAGATGGCGACTTCCGGTTTCTGAAAACTAGCGGCAAATGAATAAATACCACCCAATATGGGTATTTCCTGGATTGTTATGATGCACTGAAGCCAAAAATCGACCTTACACACTTAATTTAGGTATTGAATTTCGTTTGCCTAAGTTCTTGAAAATTCTGCCGAAAACTCGTAGAACGCTTGGCTGAATTTATCAGCTGTTGAGTTCTCGGCAATAAAATCTAAGTGTGTAGACAAATACAACCCAATATGAGTGTTTCTCCAACCAGATTGACGCTCAGAGGCCAGAAATTATTTCCAAATGCCATTTCGAAATCCAAGATGGCGACTTCCGGTTTCTGAAAAACAGCGGCAAATGACCAAATACCACCCAATATGGGTATTTTCCGGGATTGTTATGATGCGCTGAAGTCACAAATCGACTTCAAACAACATTTTGAATTGTAAGATGGCAACTTCCGGTGTCTGGAAAACAGCCGAAAATGAAAAAATACCACTCAATATGAGCGTTTCTTTAATCTGATTTACGCTCGGAGGCCAGAAATTGTTCCCAAATGCCATTTTGAAATCCAAGATGGCGACTTCCGGTTTCCGAAAAACAGCGGCAGATGACCAAATACCACCTAATATGGGTATTTCCGGAATTGTTATGACACACTGAAGCCACAAATCAACCTCAGACAACATTTTGAATTGTAAGATGGCGACTTCCGGTGTCTGGAAAACAGCCGAAAATGACCAAATACTACCCAATATGAGTATCACCGGATCCATAATGATGCAAGGAGCTATAAATTGATTTCAGACAACAGTTTGAATTAAAAAAATAATAGAATACTACTACATATGGATATGTCCGTAATCGAAATGATGTAGAGAAGCCAAGCATTGACCCTGGACACCATATTGAATTAGAAGATGACCACTTTCAGTTTCTGGAAAACAACGAAAATAAGTGAAATGCACCCAATATATATCCGGAATAGAGGTCATGTACAAAAGCAAAAAGTTGAGGATGTTGTCATTCCGATAAAACCAATCATTTTTAAACGATATAATCGAATCGCAAGGAATCAATGAATTTAAAATGTTTAAAATTATTAAATCAAACACTTAAATAGGCGGGACGAAGTTTGCCGGGTCAGCTAGTTTCAAATAAAACAAAACAATGATGACATCGTAGAAGTGAGCTAATAATTTCATTTCTAATATTTTCATGTTGTAAAGATTATAGTGTGAAAAATCATTTTACTCAGCTCATGCGGAGTTTCCAATTTTTCAGCTAAATGATCCAACTCACCAGTATCTATAACAAGGAAATAATCAATGTTAACTTTAATGCTTGTAACATTACTTGTGCTGAGGTATACTATTTTTACCGATTGTTACACCTGTTTCCTGATCCATTATTCTATCTCGCGAATTTATCCTTACAACCTCCGTTCTCAGTGCTGCATCACATTGGATGCATGTCTTTCGACCTTCTGATAGTTCCTGATTGTTCTCATGATAAGGTTGTGCGCAATTTCGCAAAATTTCGAGGTTTCCGAAACTGAACGAAATTTTTCTGGAAATTCTTCAAAAAATGACTAAAATTAAAAAATTCCAAGAAAATCTTTTTATCGATTCATATTTAAACAGATGTTTTGAGTTTATTTAAGTGGAAAATTTTCAGGAAATCTGAAAAATTATAGTTAACTATAAATTTTTTTAAACTTTATACGGTCAAAGCTCTAAAAATATTGGTTCAGAAATCATAATTTGTATCTATTTATTAAAAAATGTGTTCCCAATTTCGGTAAGTTTCGGTTAATTCTGTGAAACTCGAAATTTCGCACCCCCTTTAACTCATAAAACCTGTCATGAAAACATGACGAAATGATTTTGAAAATTTTCTTACGAGCACCGCCATGGCAATTCAGCGGATTGCAGCATTGTTTTTGTCTAGCTGCGAAATGTTGCCCAAACTGTTTTTCATGGCTTCCACATATCGTTTGCAAACGTTGAACACCAGACCGGAGTTTGAACAAAATCCATTCTCGCGATGTTAAGTGCGATCGATTGTGATTTTCAGCTGTACACTCACTTTTTAAACTCCAATCTATTGAACACACCATTTTTTTACTGTTGTGAAAACTCAGGTCAACCTGCGTATGTTTTGACAGAAACCACTTTATGAAAACAAAGGAATAAACCATCAAAAAGGCCATGAGAAACCCACACTTAAGATGTGAAATAGTGCTTTTGTTTCGAGTGAGTTTCAACATTTGGTCACATTTGTTGTGTGAATTTAACGAACTCGTTATCTTAAAAGTTGAATATCTCAACAACGGCGCATATTGCATTTTGTGGATAGGTGATTCTTATGTAAAATTTTCCGCTGAATGACATCAGATTTGAAAAAAAATTGGGGATGTTTTGAGATAAACGAAGTTTTAGTTTTTCAACGTAAAAATATCAATATTGGTAACAAAATTATATTGGTTTACAAAATCTGATGATGACATACGATTGTAAATTTAATAACCTTTAAAAAGAGTGTCTAATATTGTCTGTAACTCTTACGATTTCTAAGATATGATGTTTTTCACAAACATGGAAAATGATTTTTTCTTCAAAAAATACAAAAATGGAATGGTGGGTTGTCCGATTGACCCAAAACTCTGGATTTTTCAGTTTCAACCTAAAACAAGTCGTTTTATTCATTTTGAAGTGAATCGGAGAGGGTCGTTGCATTTGCTTGAGCACTTGACATGGAATGACCCATACGTATATGAGGCAAATTATTGAAAAAATTGAATTTCCCAAGAACAGCCGGCCTAGCGAAAAATTGTGAGTAGGAGCGAATGTCTGTCTACTGGTAGGTCACCATTCCTGAAAATATCATTTTTGGGAATTCCTCATAGTGGAGTAGTAGTCGAATAAGTGACCTACACACGTATATGAGGCAAATTATTAAAAAAAATCGAATTTTTATTTATTTATTGTTTATAGAGTAAGGCGAAACTTTTTAATTTACTATCTCCGAATGTCGACGAAGTAACACTTGAATAATTATTTTAAATCTAACAATTTACTGACGGTTCCAAAAATCTAATGAGCCCCTTTTTAAAAAATGCTTTCGATGTTAAACGTTTCAATGAGGTAGGTAGAGAGTTCCAATTTGTCACACCATGCACAAACAGCGAATTGGCGTAGCCTGAGGTCGTGTTTACAGGGACCACCAAGTTTTGTCGGCGTTGTTCTCGGAGAAAATTTAGTTTTCGGTACAGAGGTGCAGGAGCTTGCGAAGTGATGAGGTTATGCAAGAATATGCACGAGCGGTGGTTGTACAGGGCGTTCAAAGGGCATCTCAAAAGGTTCCTCTGTAAATGGGTAGCAGAAGAGTATCTACTCAATCCGTAGACATATCGTACACACCTATTCACTGCCACATGTAGCCTTTGCATGGCAGTTGCACTAGGCTTCACGTGAACAGCGTCGCCAAAAAGGAAGTGAGGCAGAATTAATGCCTTGAAGAGCTTTAGCTTGATAGTAGTAGACGCTGATGTTGTGTTGCAACGCAATGTACACAAAGCCGCGTAAATTTTGCCACATCGTTGGTTGATCATTCCGTCCCATGAGAGGTCAGTGTGGAACAGAAACCCCAAGTTGATCGCACTGGTCGAATACTCGATAGGCTGGTCATCCATCATAACTGGTGGTAATGCAGTCAGATCCAGTCGATAATTCCTACGTTTTCTCATCCACATTGCAACACTTTTAGAGCTGTTGATTACCAAACCATTTTTCCAGGACCATGATGATATTCAGGTAAGGTCTTCGTTAACCATGCGTACAATTTCAGCTGCAGGTACACCCGTTTGGAGAGAATACAGTTGGACATCGTCAGCATACAGTTGACTCGAGCAATATTTGAGCACATTGGGGAGGTCGTTTATGTAACAGCAGAAAAGCAGAGGTCCAAGCACGGATCCCTGTGGTATACCAGAATATAGCTCCGCACTACGTGAAAATTTACCTGCACATGACACACATTGTGTACGTTTGGTGAGATAAGAGCCAACAAGACTGACAGCCTTGGTAGAAAAACTGAACTGGGTAACTAGCTCTTTACAGAGCAAATGGTGTGAAACAGTATCAAAGGCTTTCGAAAAATCCAGCAACAACAGTAAACTAATGCCATTTTTATCCAATGTGCCATAAAAGTCGTCAGTTACTTTCAGTACAGCCGTTTTTACACTTTCCCAAGAACGGCCGGCTTAGCAGAAAATTGTGAGTATGGGCGAATGTTTGTCTATTGGTAGGTCACCATTTCTGAAAATATCATTTTTGGGAATTTCCTTATAGTTGAGTAGTAGTCGAAAAACTCGTATGTAGGTCACTTTTTCGATTGCTACTCCATTATAAAGAAATTCGCTGAAATGATATTTTCAGGAATAGTGACCCACCAGTAGACAAACATTCGCTCATACTCACAATTTTCCGCTAGGCCGGCCGTTCTTGGGAAATTCGATTTTTCAATAATTTGCCTCATATACGTATGTAGGTCACCTATACGACTACTACTCCACTATAAGGAAATTCCCAAAAATGATATTTTCAGGAATGGTGACCTACCAGTAGACAAACATTTGCTCATACTCACAATTTTCCGCTAGGCCGGCTGTTCTTGGGAAATTCGATTTTTTCAATAATTTGCCTCTATAAGTATGTAGGTCACTTATTCGACTACTACTCCACGATAAGGAAATTGCCAAAAATGATATTTTCAGAAATTGTGACCCACCAGTAGACACACATTCGCTCATACTCACAATTTTCCGCTAGGCCTGC
This sequence comes from Wyeomyia smithii, assembly GCF_029784165.1. Classification (NCBI taxonomy): domain Eukaryota; kingdom Metazoa; phylum Arthropoda; class Insecta; order Diptera; family Culicidae; genus Wyeomyia; species Wyeomyia smithii. Next base: position 126,915,801 of record NC_073695.1, read on the forward strand.
CGTTCTTGGGAAATTCGTATGCAGGTCACTTATTCGACTACTACTCCACTATAAGGAAATTCCCAGATATGATATTTTCGGGAATGGTGACCTACCAGTAGACAAACATTCGCTCATACTCACAATTTTCGGGTAGGCCGGCCTTTTTTGGGAAATTCGATTTTTTCAATAATTTGCCTTGTACTTGTATGTAGGTTACTTTATCGATTGCCACTCCACTATAAGGAAATTCCCAGAAATGATATTTTCAGGGATGGTGACCCACCAGTAGACAAGCATTCGCTCATACTCACAATTTTCCGCTAGGCCGGCCGTTCTTGGTAAATTCTATTTTTTAATAATTTGCCTCATATACGTATGTAGGTCACCTATACGACTACTACTCCACTATAAGGAAATTCCCAAAAATGATATTTTCAGGAATGGTGACCTACAAGTAGACAAACATTTGCTCATACTCACAATTTTCCGCTAGGCCGGCTGTTCTTTGGAAATTCGATTTTTTCAATAATTTGCCTCATATAAGTATGTAGGTCACTTATTCGACTACTACTCTACTATAAGGAAATTCCCAAAAATGATATTTTCAGGAATAATGACCCACCAGTAGACAAACATTCGCTCATACTCACAATTTTCCGCTAGGCCGGCCGTTCTTGGGAAATTCCATTTTGCCTTTCTCCTAGAAAGGTATACCAATCACTTGCAAAACCGAAAGTATAAAAGTGTTCCAAAGGGCCGAATGGCATATATCACTCGACTCAGCTCGACGAGTTGAGCATTTTCTGTATGTATGTATGTGTGTGTGTGTGTGTGTGTGTGTGTGTGTGTATGTGTGTGTATGTGTGTGTGTGTATGTGCAGATTTTTATTCTCACTCACTTTTCTCAGAGATGGCTGGACCGATTTTCATGAAATTATTGCAAATGAAAGGTCTTGTTGTCCCATAAGACCCTATTAAATTTCATTGTAATCGGATTCTTAGTTTAGAGGTTATGTATCAAAATGTGAAAATCATAAAACATCATTATCTCACAAACCTTACAACCGATTTGAACAAAATTGATTTCAAATGAACGGGCTTCCCGAAAAACCCTTAACTTTTGAATTTTATAAAGATTGAACTTGGGGTTCAAAAGTTATGAAAAGAAACGTGTTCTAAAGACTGTTTAATCTCACTCATGTTTCTCAGAGATGGCTGGACCAATTTTCATAAAATCAGTGTCAAATGGAAGGTCTAGTTGCCCTATAAAACCCTATTGATTTGTTTTGCAATCGGACTATTACTTTTCCTGTTATGTTCAAAAATGTGAAATCCAGCTATGAAAAGGAACATATTCCGAAGACTACTTGGACTCACTCACTTTTCTCAGAGATGGCTGACCCGATTTCCACAAAAATAGTGTCAAATAAAAAGTCTAGCTGCCTCATAAGACCCTATTGAATTTTACTGTAATCGGACTGTAACTTCGTCTGTAATGTACCGAAATGTGGAAATCACGAAACTTCATTATCTCAGAAACTAGAAAATCGATTTGATCAATATTGTTATCAATGGGTTCGATGATGGCAATTTCGGTCACGGGTTACTTTAAAACACGTTTTATTATGTCAAAGCCGACGTTTCAAGGATATATTTCCTCGTCCTCAGGGCAACTACGATTAACAGTTTACAATTTACATAGATTAGTCACACGAATTAAGCTATTACATACACAACTTACAAACAAAACAAACAAGTTCTCGTCAAAATATGGTGCATTGGTGCTAAATTGCTGTTGGTTAACTACACTACACTGTGGATGTCAAATATGTAAAATAATTATTGGTTTGTGACTTTTCAAAATTTAAAAATGCAAACGGATGAGCTACACTTACACAGTATCTTCCAACACACATCACACACGATTAAAGCCGTCGGGAAATGTTGCGTCAAAACGGAGAGAAATAATGTTGCAAGACAGAGATAGAGAGTGCTAGAGACTGTACTAGTCTGCATCAACATGTGAGAGATCGCAGCGTGCCGGAGTAAGCGATGCTTAAGTTGTTCGTGTCCGTTCTATAATTTATTGCGGATCTGTCACATGCGATGTAGCACATTCTAATACCTGTAATGCTTGAATCCTGTCATCCGAAGTTAAAATTCTAGTGTTGGCTATATTGAAACTGTGATTCTCTTCTATCGCATGCTTCATCAACGCCGTCTTTTTAAACTCATCTTCCCTTCCCTCCCTCTCAGTGCTAGAATCTTTATACTGTTCGTAGCGTTTCATAAGAGAGCGGTGCGCGGCAAGACGGTTCTTCAGTTGCTGTGTAGTCATACCAATGTATGAGCTATCGCAGTCTGCACACGGGATACGGTATATTACGTTTCTTTTTGAAAGATGCGAAGAAGAGTCTTTGAGTTTCGTGAAAAGTAGTCTGTTGGTTTTGACGCATTTGAAGCTCAGACTGATGTTTTCATGGTTCTTTTTTATACTGCGTGCCAGTGCGGGTGTTAGGCCGTCAACATGGTGCAAAGATCGATATACTTTCGGTTCCGAGTTTACTTCCTCAACAACGTTATTCGTGCTTCGGTTGATAAATCTGTTGATTAACCGATTTATCAGTGAGCTCGGATAGTTGTTGGTAAGCAAGTGCTCGCGCACTATCTGCTTAGAGAGAGAAACGTAATATACCGTATCCCGTGTGCAGACTGCGATAGCTCATACATTGGTATGACTACACAGCAACTGAAGAACCGTCTTGCCGCGCACCGCTCTCTCATGAAACGCTACGAACAGTATAAAGATTCTAGCACTGAGAGGGAGGGAAGGGAAGATGAGTTTAAAAGACGGCGTTGATGAAGCATGCGATAGAAGAGAATCACAGTTTCAATATAGCCAACACTAGAATTTTAACTTCGGATGACAGGATTCAAGCATTACAGGTATTAGAAATGTGCTACATCGCATGTGACAGATCCGCAATAAATTATAGAACGGACACGAACAACTTAAGCATCGCTTACTCCGGCACGCTGCGATCTCTCACATGTTGATGCAGACTAGTACAGTCTCTAGCACTCTCTATCTCTGTCTTGCAACATTATTTCTCTCCGTTTTGACGCAACATTTCCCGACGGCTTTAATCGTGTGTGATGTGTGTTGGAAGATACTGTGTAAGTGTAGCTCATCCGTTTGCATTTTTAAATTTTGAAAAATCACTAACCAATAATTATTTTACATATTTGACATCCACAGTGTAGTGTAGTTAACCAACAGCAATGTAGCACCAATGCACCATATTTTGACGAGAACTTGTTTGTTTTGTTTGTAAGTTGTGTATGTAATAGCCTAATTCGTGTGACTAATCTATGTAAATTGTAAACTGTTAATCGTAGTTGCCCTGAGGACGAGGAAATATATCCTTGAAACGTCGGCTTTGACATAATAAAACGTGTTTTAAAGTAACCCGTGACCGAAATTGCCATCATCGAACCCATTAACTATCTATTGGTCAAACAACGCTTAACATAAAACAGCAATGGTGTCGAACGTAAACCTTACCACTTCGTTCTACTACAGTTTACCACCATCACACCGAAAACTGTACAAAAGCTACGCCCAGACGGTTAACAAGCTGAGCGCCCAATGCATAAGGAAAGATTTTCTCCGACGATGTAAAAAATTTGGCTTACACCCCACACATATACAAAACACCTTCCGCTGCATCAACGGTTTATTGGAGGATGCCAGTCCATACAGAGGGAAGCTGGAGAAAGCGATGGACCGTTTCAAACGCACGATCCTGAACGTCGAAATCAGCGATAGTTTTCACAAAATCAAAACGCTAGAGAAAACGAAAGCTACCCTCACGAGCAAAATCACGCAAGTATCCCCCTCTAACACATACACACATTTCTTCGAGCGCCAGGAAACATTCTTTCAAAGAAAATGTCGATCGTTGCAGATTACGACAAGCCGCAAATTTCAACGTCTCTACAAAAGGGTTGAGATTGAAAAAGCAAACAAACTCAAAGTGAACGATTCTTGGGTTAAAAACATCACAGATGTTGTTATTCCCCAAGAAACGATGGTTCTTTTGGGCTATGGTCCCAAGTTCGCCTTGCCGTTGGAAAATAATCAAGAAATTCCATATTTCAAGATTATCGCGGACTTGGAATCAATTTTACAGTCCGAACGAGATGAGAGTTTGCAAATGGTTTGTCGCAATCAGTACATCAACATAATTCAAAATCATATGAACAGGCTAACGAACGGTGGTCATACATCGCCACCAGACACTATCAATCGTTTTTTGATCGAAGCATTTCACGTCAGCAAAAAGTTCATCCGAGAAAATCCAGACTTATGTGTTGTAACCGCCGATAAGGGTAATAAAACAGTTATAATGAAGAGAGAAAATTATGAGTCAAAAATGAGAGCCCTTATCGACGACATCGACACATACGAAAGGATCGACGCGGATTGGACAAACAAAATTCAAATGAAAAATAACACGCTGGTGAAATCACTATTCGACCAAAAAATGATTGATCAACCCACCAAGAATCGGCTAACTACATACAACGCGACTTGCCCTAAAATTTATGGATTACCTAAGATTCATAAAGACGGCAATCCACTGAGGGTCATACTGTCATGCATAAATTGCCCAACATATGATCTCTCAAAATACCTTGCAAGCATTCTGCATAATTCGATAGACCACGAGAAATATAACGTACGCAACTCATATGAGTTCTGTACGTTTATTAACAATGTCATGCTTCCCCCCAACTATGTATTGGTATCATTTGATGTAGTAAGCCTGTTCACTTGCATACCGAGAGACTTGGTGGTACAAGCGGTGAGAAATAACTGGAACTTGATCGAGAAAAATACAACGATCAAAGAGCAAAATGTTTTCATCAAGCTCATTGAGTTTAACATCTCGTCCAGTTATTTCACCTTCCGTGGGGCCTATTACCGGCAAAAGGAGGGGACAGCCATGGGAAGTCCCTTGTCACCTGCTTTAGCTGATCTTGTAATGACTACATTACTTGATGATGTGCTTGCGAAGATCGATGTACACATTCCATGTATTAAAAAATACGTCGACGATTTGTTCACCGCTCTCCCAGCGGACAAGATTGAATATGTGAGGAACGCTCTCAACGGGTTCGACTCACATATTCAATTCACATATGAGGTAGAAAATAACAACCGATTACCGTATTTAGATATGGTTCTTATTAGAACCAAAGAACAAAAAATTGTGACCGAATGGTATAAGAAACCTGTCGCTTCCGGGAGAATTCTTAATTTTCTCTCGATGCACCCACTGGCACAGAAACTGAATACGGCAACCGGTTTTATTGGGAGAGTGTTTCGATTATCGACGAACAAATCGCTCACGGAAAATCTCAAAGACTCTTCTTCGCATCTTTCGAAAAGAAACGTAATATACCGTATCCCGTGTGCAGACTGCGATAGCTCATACATTGGTATGACTACACAGCAACTGAAGAACCGTCTTGCCGCGCACCGCTCTCTCATGAAACGCTACGAACAGTATAAAGATTCTAGCACTGAGAGGGAGGGAAGGGAAGATGAGTTTAAAAAGACGGCGTTGATGAAGCATGCGATAGAAGAGAATCACAGTTTCAATATAGCCAACACTAGAATTTTAACTTCGGATGACAGGATTCAAGCATTACAGGTATTAGAAATAAGCTACATCGCATGTGACAGATCCGCAATAAATTATAGAACGGACACGAACAACTTAAGCATCGCTTACTCCGGCACGCTGCGATCTCTCACATGTTGATGCAGACTAGTACAGTCTCTAGCACTCTCTATCTCTGTCTTGCAACATTATTTCTCTCCGTTTTGACGCAACATTTCCCGACGGCTTTAATCGTGTGTGATGTGTGTTGGAAGATACTGTGTAAGTGTAGCTCATCCGTTTGCATTTTTAAATTTTGAAAAGTCACAAACCAATAATTATTTTACATATTTGACATCCACAGTGTAGTATAGTTAACCAACAGCAATTTAGCACCAATGCACCATATTTCGACGAGAACTTGTTTGTTTTGTTTGTAAGTTGTGTATGTAATAGCTTAATTCGTGTGACTAATCTATGTAAATTGTAAACTGTTAATCGTAGTTGCCCTGAGGACGAGGAAATATATCCTTGAAACGTCGGCTTTGACATAATGAAACGAGTTTTAAGTAACCCGTGACCGAAATTGCTATCATCGAACCCATTAACTATTTATTGGTCAAACAACGCTTAAAATATTATTATCAGATGAGCGGGCCAGTTAAGGGTTAACTGATGAATTATGATTGAACACGTGGTTGCAAATTTTGGCTGCCCTATACGTTCCCATTTTATTTGATTATAATCCAACCTAAGCAACAGTTATGTATTATATTGTTAATAAAACAACGAAAGTCTATTATCTCAAAGATTACATGGCTTATTTGAACATAACTAGTGTCATACGAACGAGTCATCTCTCAAACTTACAAATAACAAACTTCATAACAATTTGATATGTGGCTCAAAAGTTATGGAAAGAAAAGAAATTCAAAGACTATTTAAAAATATACCTGCTTTGATCGATATATGTGGCCTGAACATAATTTAAATATGGTATCGTACTATTTGAACGTTTCAAATTCATTGATTCCTTGCGATGTGTTTAAAATCTGCAAATGCACGACGAATCGGGCATAAGATATGATCAGAGTCAAATAACAAATCGTTTGAAATGATTGGTTTTATCGAAGTGACAACATTCTCGACTTTTGGCTTCTGTACATTGCCTTAATTCTGAATATATTCATATTGGGTGGTATTCGGTCATTTGCAGCAGATTTTCTAGCATCAATCTGACACCGGAAATACCCATATTGGGAGGTATTTAGTTATTTTGGTTGTTTCCCAGAAACTAACAGTGGTCGTCTCTAAATTCAAAATGGTGTCTAAGGTCAAAGTTTGGTTTCTATGCATCATCTCGATTACGGAAATATCCATATTGAGCATTATTCGGTCATCTTCTACTGTTTTCTAGAAGTTGCAATTTAAAATGGTGCCTCAGGTCAATTGTTAGCTACATGCATCATTCTGGTTCCAGAGATACTTATATTGTTTATTTTAGGCTGTTTTTCCCAAACCGGTAGTCGCCATTTTGGATTTCTAAATGGTATTTAAGATTATTTATGGCATCTGAGCGTAATTCTGGTTGGAAAAAAAAAAACATTTTGGGTGTTATTCGATCATTTTCGGCTGTTTCCCGGAAACCGGAAGTCGCCAACCTAGAATCCAAAATGGGGTCTGTGGTCGATTTCAGCTGCTGTGTATCATTCTATCCGGAGATACTCATGTTAGACGGAATTCAGCCAGTTTTATCTTCTGTCCATCTTTCTGGTTCCGAAGATACTCATATTTAATGGGAATCGTCCTTTTCAGACCGTTTTCCAGAAACCGGAAATTGCCATCTTACAATTCAAAATGTTGTCTGAAGTCGATTTGTGGCTCCAGTGCATCATTACGGTTCCGGAAATACCCATATTTGGTGGTATTTGCTCGTTTGCCACTGTTTTCCCGAAACCGGAAGTCGCCATTTTGGATTTCATAATGACATTTGAAGACAACTCCGATCGATTTTAGCTCCTTAGTATAATTCTAGATCCGGATATTATTATATTGGATGGAAATCAGCCATTTTGGTTGTTTTCAAGAAACCGGAAGTTGCCATCTTACAAACCAAAATGTTGTCTAAGGTCGATTATGGAACAAATTTGTTACCACTAAAAACATTCACCTGCCAAATTTGATTCCATTTAGTTGGTTAGCTCTCGAGATGTGCAGAAACTTGTGTTTCATTTGTATGGAACCCCTTCCTTCTAGAAAAGGGAGGGGTGTCGAACCATTATGGACATATTTGAAACCCCTTAAAACATCCAAATGCCAAATTTGGTTTCAATTGCTTGGTTGGTTCTTGAGTTGTGCAGAAATCTATGTTTCATTTGTATGGGACCCCTCCCTTCCAGAAGAAGGAGGGGTTTCAAACTATCATAGGAACCTTTATCTGCACCAAAAACCCCTACATACAAATTTTCACGTCGATCGGTTTGGTAGTTTTCGAGCCTATATGGATCAGACAGACAGACAGACCGGACTGCATTTTTATATGTATAGATTACAACATCAATATTTTAAAACCTTAAGAGTGAATATACATTTATTGGATTGAAGCGTTCATCTAAATTTATTGAAACAAATAAAAGTTTGGATGAGAAAGGCTGGGTCGGACCGCTAGGTGGATTAATTTAGGTTTTTTTTTTTCAATAATTTGCCTCATATACGTATGTAGGTCACTTATTCGACTACTACTTCACTATAAGGAAATTCCCAGATATGATATTTTCAGGAATGGTGACCCACCAGTAGACAAACATTCGCTGATACTCACAATTTTCCGCTAGGCCTGCCGTTCTTGGGAAATTCGTATGTAGGTCACTTATTCGACTACTACTCCACTATAAGGAAATTCCCAAAAATGATATTTTCAGGAATGGTGACCTACCAGTAGACAACCATTTGCTCATACTCACAATTTTCCGCTAGGCCGGCTGTTCTTGGGAAATTCGATTTTTTCAATAATTTGCTTTATATACGTATGTAGGTCACTTATTCGACTACTACTCCACTATAAGGAAATTCCCAAAAATGATATTTTCAGGAATGGTGACCTACCAGTAGACAAACATTCGCTCATACTCACAATTTTCCGCTAGGCCGGCCGTTCTTGGAAAATACCATTTTTTTTCAATAATTTGCCTCATATACGTATGTAGGTCACTTATTCGACTACTACTCCACTATAAGGAAATTCCCAGAAATGATATTTTCAGGAATGGTGACCCACCAGTAGACAAACATTCGCTGATACTCACAATTTTCCGCTAGGCCTGCCGTTCTTGGGAAATTCGTATGTAGGTCACTTATTCGACTACTACTCCACTATAAGGAAATTCCCAAAAATGATATTTTCGGGAATGGTGACCTACCAGTAGACAAACATTCGCTCATACTCACAATTTTCGGGTAGGCCGGCCGTTTTTGGGAAATTCGATTTTTTTAATAATTTGCCTTGTACTCGTATGTAGGTTACTTTATCGATTGCTACTCCACTATAAGGAAATTCCCAGAAATGATATTTTCAAGAATGGTGACCCACCAGTAGACAAACATTCGCTCATACTCACAATTTTCCGCTAAGCCGGCCGTTCTTGGGAAATTCGATTTTTCAATAATTTGCCTCATATACGTATGTGGGTCACCTATACGACTACTACTCCACTATAAGGAAATTCCCAAAAATGATATTTTCAGGAATGGTGACCTACCAGTAGACAAACATTTGCTCATACTCACAATTTTCCGCTAGGCCGGCTGTTCTTGGGAAATTCGATTTTTTCAATAATTTTCTTTATATACGTATGAAGGTCACCTATACGACTACTACTCTACTATAAGGAAATTCCCAAAAATGATATTTTCGGGAATGGTGACCTACCAGTAGACAAACATTCGCTCATACTCACAATTTTCGGGTAGGCCGGCCGTTTTTGGGAAATTCGATTTTTTTAATAATTTGCCTTGTACTCGTATGTAGGTTACTTTATCGATTGCTACTCCACTATAAGGAAATTCCCAAAAATGATATTTTCAGGAATGGTGACCCACCAGTAGACAAACATTCGCTCATACTCACAATTTTCCGCTAGACCGGCCGTTCTTGGGAAATTCGATTTTTTCAATAATTTGCCTCATATAAGTATGTAGGTCACTTATTAGACTACTACTCCACTATAAGGAAATTCCCAAAAATGATATTTTCAGGAATGGTGACCCACCAGTAGACAAACATTCGCTCATACTCACAATTTTCCGCTAGGCCGGCCGTTCTTGGGAAATTCGATTTTTTTCAATAATTTGCCTCGTATACATATGTAGGTCACTTATTAGACTACTACTCCACTATAAGGAAATTCCCAAAAATGATATTTTCAGGAATGGTGACTCACCAATAGACAAACATTCGCTTGTACTCACAATTTTACGCTAGGCCGGCCGTTCTTGGGAAATTCGATTTTTTCAATAATTTGCCTAATATACGTATGTAGGTCACTTATTCGACTACTACTCCACTATAAGGAAATTCCCAAAAATAATATTTTCAGGAATGGTGACCTACCAGTAGACAAACATTCGTTCATACTCAAAATTTTCCGCTAGGCCGGCCGTCCTGGGAAAATTCGAGTTTTCTCTTATTTTTGTCACATACAATATATTCTTCTGAGTATTTTTCCAGTTGCTGCTGCTTTAGACAACTTCATAAAATGAAAGTAAAATTGAAGTATTTTGTATGGTTTATGGCTGTAGTATATTTTTATAATATTTTACACGGTTTTTTCAACCAAAAAACATCAACTCGCATACAAGTTTTACTGACTTGTATGCAAGTTCTTGCGCAGTTTGTCCTTGAGCATTCAACCGCGATACACGTTCGAGTAACTGAAAATGTTGCGCGGCGATATGAGGTTGGTATCCACAACACAGGGTTGGAATCAAATGAACGTGCTGTCTTCAAAACCCTCAACCAATGAATTTCATAATGATTTAACATGTGGTTTAAAAGTAATGTACTCCGTACATTACTGTACTTTTTAAACTCACCCGTTTTTCATGGGAGATGACTGGACTGATTTCAGCGTTCTTAGAGTCAAATAAAGGTCATCTCTTAAACTAACAAGTAATTTATTTCATTTATTTTATTACGTAATTCGTAGACTTTACAAAACCAACTGCTTTTTCTTTCATTTTACTACCTCTTTGGCACAACTCACTTCAAAAATATTACGTCAAACTTCACACATTATACATAGGCTGATACAAATTTCGAATTCTTTTTATGTCCAAAGTTATCAAAATTAGCAAAGGGGGTGGCAAAAAATAAATAACAACTTCCCCTTCCAATATTCAAGATTTTTGAAGGGGGGTGACATAAAATGAAAATAAAATTTGCAACGGCCTTAATTCATTATGAAATTCATTTTCTTGAAATGCAACATCACTATTGTTGGAATGCAAAGAGTGGAAATACCTCCATTGAATTCTATTTGGCAATTTTAGAATGTATTTCAGAAGGCGGAATTTGAAGTTGATTCCCGACCTCTTAGCATCATCGCGGTTTCGGAAAAACCCACATTGATGTTTTGATTATATTACAATCGTAAAAAAAATTTTGCGTATATATTCGTAGTAAATTTCTTCAAGTGAGATGCATTTTGTGTGTATCTGTAAATGTTTGTAAGTGTAAATGTATGCTCGTATGTGTGTGAATATCTAGTTAAAAAAATGTTTAGTACAATTATGCTGTTGGCTACCAAATTTTATTATTTAGGGTGGACTTTGAATCCAGCGGAAATTATTATGATGTAATTTTTTTTTATAAAAATTGAAGTGTTTTGGCAAATCTATTTCAACAAATAATAACGTGTGGATGAAAAAGGCTGGGTCTCACCGCTAGGTGGATTGAGTCGTGTTTTTTAATTCATTAAGACTTATAATCTCGGATGAATATAGTTGTATAATAAAATAGTAGAATAATTTATAAAACTAAGTTTTTCTCTTTTATTTAAGCCCCTATTGACCCGTATGTGCTCATTTTTTCAAACATTTAAAAATCAATACATGCAATATAATTTGCTTTTTTATTCCTTTTCAGGTGATTTGAAAGTATGTACATATTGCTCCAAAGTTGTGCTTACGTATCTTAAATCTTCCAACATTACCGCTGATTTGAAGTCGGACCTCAAGGCTTTACAGGATGATCTTTCAAATAAATTATCATCAAATAGCTTTTGTAATCCGAACGATGGCGATACTTATACCATTACTTCTCAAAGGCGCAAAGTATCTGTTGGTTACCAAGAAGAGCGTTTTGTCTCTACACAGACGACGACTATGTCAAGCGCTGACCGAAAATCTATTCTACAACAATCAAGCTCTTTGCGTGCATTATATGAAGAAATGATCAAGGTGTTACCTAATGTGAATCGTGGGCTGAATTTAACATCATACCTGATAAACACCCAAAAATCATCAAACAATAGGCAAGCCTTAGCAATACTAAACGCAATGACTGAAGCTGGTTTTCTGATACCACTTTTGGTGGATACTACACAGTTTTCGTATACCGAACCAGAAAGTGAAGAAGCGAGTTCATTTATTGTGTTCGACGAAAATTTGGAATATAAATTTCTTTGGCATGATGATCAAGTTTCTCAATCTGGATCGTACGAGCTTGACGTAGACTTCAAATCAAATTCTGTACATATAATGCGACCGAACATCATTGACGCTCATGAACCTGTGACAAGTATGTATCTACTTTTGTATGAAATAATATATTTGTTTTCTGCGGCCGCGTTTTTTATTTGACCTGTGAGTGTTTTCATGCCAAATGATCGAAAAATTGAATGGAACTTTGCACACGTGCTTGGCTGAGCATATTGAGTATTTTTTACAGATAGAGGTATTTTGCAGACTCAATACTAATTTTTTTAAAAAGGCGTATGCATTTGCTGAGCAGTTCCACAAAAAATGTCCCAGTTTTAATATTTTTTTATTTGTCATTTTTGATTTGGCTGGAGCTTTGCATAGACGTTTCTATAGGCAAAACATGTCATTTTGTGCTATTGGTTTATTTTTTTGGAATACGACTCATTTTGAAAAGCTGTTGAAAAATGCTATTTTGGGAAGGTATTGATGATTACAAATATTTTTAGGACCAAAACGGTTCGTTTGATCGGTATGACGTCCTCGACAAAGTTGTAGATAGCAATTTTGTTTTTCCGAAAAAAAAAAAACACTAAAAACCTTTTTTTTGTGCAAAAAAGTTAAAATAAAAATTAAGAAATAATTATCTTAAAAAGCTCATTTTTTAAAAATCTATTTTTTTTAATAAAAATTACAAAAGATTACCCAAACAATAAAACCGATCGATCATGAAGAAATCAGGAAAAAAACGTCATGATATTTTGAATTTTTTTTCACAAGGACAAGGTATATTTTATATCTCCCAGATGGTCTCGAGGTACGATGCTGGCCTAACAAGCCAGTCGTCGTGGGTTCGAGTCTCGGCTCGGGAGAGACTGTTAGTGTCAGTAGGTTCGTAGCGCTAGCCCCGCAATTGTCCTGTACACTAACCAGTCGGCTGCGAAGTCTGTGTATAAATAAAACAGAAGGTCAAGTTCCGAATCGAAATGTAGCACCAAGGCTTTGCTTCATATTTTTATGGAAGGACGAAGTTATTATTTACAACTTTGTCAAAGACACTATGCCAATCAAACAAACTGTTTTGACTGTAAAAATTTTTTTAATTTCCTTAAAAAAATGCCTCTCGAAAAAAAAGTTGATTTATTTTCGAAAAATCAACCTTTTATTCATTTGATTTCTCCATGATCGGACCGGTTTCATTGTTTAGGTAATTTTTTGTTTTTTTTTTTAATAGAAAAAATCAGATTTTTTTTAAAATAAGCTTTTTTAATTAATTATTTCCTAATTTTATTTATTTTTAGAGTGTATATTTTTCCGGAAAGACAAAATTTTTATCTACAATTTTGCCGAAGACGTGATACCGATCAAACAAGCCGTTTTGGCCCTGAAAATATTTGTAATCATCAATACCTTTTCAAAATAGCATTTGAGCAGAACCATTTCAAATCGCCTGGAAATACGCGAAAATTTAATCGACCATTTTTGATTTGAATGAAACTTTGCACACGTATTTGGCTTAGCAAACTGAGCATTTTTCACAGGTGGAGAGATTTCTTACACCCATGAGTTACATTCTAAAAGGGCGTATGCCTTTTGGCATAGGTTTTATTCGAAGCATTGTAGCCCAGAAACCGTTGGTTGTATAGAAAAACTGTCTGAGAATGAGTTGTAGGGAATTAAAAATGCACCATAAAAAAATATAAATTTTTTGTTTTTTTTTAATAGAAAAAATCAGATTTTTTTTAAAATAAGCTTTTTTAATTAATTATTTCTTAATTTTTATTTATTTTTAGAGTGTATATTTTTTCGGAAAGACAAAATTTTTATCTACAATTTTGCCGAAGACGTGATACCGATCAAACAAGCCGTTTTGGCCCTGAAAATATTTGTAATCATCAATACCTTTTCAAAATAGCATTTGAGCAGAATCATTTCAAATCGCCTGGAAATACGCGAAAATTTAATCGACCATTTTTGATTTGAATGAAACTTTGCACACGTATTTGGCAAATTTTTCACAGGTGGAGAGATTTCTTACACCCATGAGTTACATTCTAAAAGGGCGTATGCCTTTTGGCATAGGTTTTATTCGAAACATTGTAGCTCAGAAACCGTTGGTTGTATAGAAAAACTGTCTGAGAATGAGTTGTAGGGAATTAAAAATGCACCATTAAAGAATATACACTGAAAAAAAAATTTTTTTTGACCAAAAAAAATTAAAAATAAACATTAAATTTCAATTTAAAAAAAAGAGTTTGTTCAGAATTGAAGCATCTTATAAAATTAGTTTGTAATACGAAACCTAGAGGGAACCGTTTTTGTTCTAATAAATCGATGTAGAGAGATAAGCACATACCGTAGAGATAAGCTATTTTTGCTCTACTGAGCTTCACTATGAAATTCTTAAGATTAAACGCTCTCTTGGCTTTTGACCACCGTACGATAAGGTTGTGTTCCTTTCAGGCTGTCCGAAATCGCCAATACGTTTCCCGTGGCCACTGATAGTTCGCTCGTGTGTGCAGTTATCGAAGACTTTGAACATAAAAGTGGTCCTTCGAACCGGATCAGGCTTCCGGTCGTTTCGTTGAAGATTGGTGAAGTGACCACGTGAAAATTGGGATTCGGACAGCGAATATAGGTAGTGAAATTTGGACAAAGAGTCGGAATATGAGAAAAAAGGTGCAATGGACGCTGATGAACACATGTGAATATAAAAAAAATTGAAGACTTAAGAGAAGAACGTTTGTGCGGAGGAAGGATTGATATCAGACTTATTCGATAAGTGAATGTAATATAGCGACACGGAGAAGAGAAAAAGTGCTGCTTAAAAGTTTAAGTTGCAGTGTACTCAGTAGCATTGCTCGATGCTAGTTAGATCGCCACGCGAATCGGCTTGATCTTTTATGAATGTTCTCTATGCTTTAGGTCGGTCTAGGTGGATTAGATAGCGTATAATTCGGGCAAGATGGCGGCTGAGAAAAAGCTGCTGATGACGTCGTACACTCGCATGATTGACTCTATTGAGTCACGTGCTGAAAAATTATTAATTTTCGTGCGTACTTTTGATACCGAGAAACAAAATAAATTACTTCTCGAAGATAAACTAGAGACGGTTGAAGCTATGCGTTCTTTATTTCATAAGACTGAGGTTAAGTTATACGGCGTGATTAAGGAAGATGAGGTGCAATCTTGGCAGATGACTAGTGAGAAGTTAGAAGATATGTTTCATGAAATTCGGCATCGTATTCGTGCTACGAATGTAACCAACCGTGCGGGAATGTAACCAACCTAAGCCCGTAAGTGCCCAAGTCGCGGTTGTTCCTACACAGCAAACACAGTCGAAACTGCCCGAAATTCCCCTCCCTCGTTTCAATGGCCAGTTAGAGGATTGGATCTCCTTCAAGGGTCAGTTCAATTCACTTGTTAAACGCCGAGAAGGTCTTTCGGAAAGTGAAAAGTTGTTTTATCTAAAGGCCGCTTTCAAGATGGTGCAGCTCGCCATGTTCAATCTGCTGAAGACACGTTTTCGTCTCTCTGGAGAGCTCTTTGCGGTGAATTTGAGAATAAAAGGCTTCTCGTTGATAAGCACATTGCCCAGTTGTTCCATGTAAAGCCAATATTTCGTGAATCAGGGTCAGCGTTGCGATCGTTGATTAATGACGTGTCTCGTAATCGTAAATCGTGAATGAGTTGAAACTTGAACCTTTGTCTGAACAATTTGTAGTGCATTTGATCTGTTCTCGCCTTGATTCTCGTACCAGAAAGGATTTTGAGCTAAAAATGATCGAAAATCAGTTACCGTCATGGGAAAAATTGCGCGAGTTTCTTCAACTCGTTGTAGATGTTTGGAAAACATAGAACACGAGAGCAAGGCCACCCAAGTTGCAAACCACGGCGCTCGCCAACAAACAACCAGTAAAGCGTTTCCTGTCAATGTTGTTTCAGCCAAACCAAACACAACTTGTTACGTTTGCGAAGGTGCGCACTATTTGAGTCGCTGTGAACAATTCTTGAAACTCGTCCCAGTTGATCGATTTGCAAAAGTGAAAAGTCTTGGCCTTTGCTTGAATTGCTTTAGTAACAAGCATCGAGTAGCAGATTGCAAGTCCAGCTCATGTCGCAAATGTGCACGTCGACATCATACCTTGATACATGAATCTGAACCGAGTCCAGTAAACGCTGGTGCTTCGTCTTCTACGACAAACACACTTGTTAGTGTTGTACCATCATTAACCACCACCTCACAATATGTTCTCTACACAGCTATGGTGCAGATTGAGGATGAGTACGGGAACTCCACACAATGTAGAATATTACTCGATTGTGGATCGATGCATAATTTGATCTCCACGAACATAGTAAACGCGTTACGTCTACGCAAATTCAGTACAAATATAAGCATAGAAGGTGTATCTGGAACACCAAAATTGATTAAGAACATGGTTGGAGCACGGATTCGCTCAATCTCTAATAATAATGTTTCGATGAATCTAAACTTCCTAGTGACGAAACGTGTCACATCCGATTTACCAATACGATCATTTCCTATCGATCCCGGAATAATTCCTGTAGATGTACAGCTTGCAGATCCTCAGTTCAATCGGTCGAGACGAATCGATATAGGCAGAGCTGAATGCCACCACGGGTCGGTAATTGGCGATTACCGAAGGCCACGGAAGTGCTCACTGCTAGCAAGCAGTCCCGGACCATCAGCGGGAGCTAGCCTAGGTCGTGGCGAGATTCAGGCACTGGGCCGCTGAATTCTCGCAAAAGCCACACTGGCCGGAAGCAGCTCCGACGGAGCGAGTAGTGCCGCTCCCACCACCCAAATGCACTATACCGCCCATTGGGACTGATGCCAGTAATGTTCCCAATTACGGCAACTGGTCGCATCACTATAGGATAAGAGTCGGATTTCGTTTTCGTACCATGATTTTGGGTTGGCACCTGCGCCGAGCTCCCTTAGTAATGTCGTGTGATAACGGCTTGAAACGGCGAGATTACAACCGGTGCAGGGGTCTCCGTCCCGTAAAACCTGGCAGGCCTTCCAGTACGTTCCGAGTCCATTGCCTGGTGGGAACCCGGCAGGAGTAGGATCAGATGTCTTTTCCTGACTTGCGCCGGTCGGGGGTGTCATAGTTGCCCATAAGGCGCTATGGCAGCCGCCCCTAGCCATGGCCTCACTGCTCCGGCATAGACTACCTTGGGACCATTTAGGCGACTACTCCATTATGGATAAGGATAGCGGCTGGTAGGAGGACCCAATAAACAAAAACGTTGAACTCAAAAACAAAAGAGACGGGTGCGGAGGGGTTACCAAATCCCTTCGCACGGGGTGGCATCCAGCGGTCTCCGCAGAAGAAGGCGAAGTCTGGAGGTGGAAAAACGGCGAATCCGTCGGTGTCCACACCAGACATCTCGGTAGACGGTCCCTTGCTAGTCACCACACGGCCAAGAGTGGCGGCGCTGTCTGAACAACTCGATGCCATAATCGAGTTCTTGGCGAACAGGCGAAACATCGCTGGCGACCTGAAGCAGAGCCTCCTCCTGCTTCGGAGCACCATTGATGAAGCCAGAAAGGAGCACGAAGAACTCGTAGCTCGGGTGAAGGCGGCCGAGAAAGCGGCCAGGACCGGGAGGGCGACTGCATCTAAAGAGGTGCAGACAGACGCCCCCTCGTTCGCGTCGGTCTGCTCCACGGGGCAGGTCGCTAAGCGAACGAGGCAGTCCCCGGGGGAAACGGCCCTCGGGAACACCAAGAAACGATTGGTCGTGCTACTCCCACGGGAACACACGCCAACCGGTTCAAGGTCCACCGCGGAAAAGGCACAGGTGGAGGCTACGGGCAACCCTTGGACTACCGTAGAGGGTAGGAAGCGTCGGGAAGGTGCGACGCGACACGATGGCGGAGCGGCCAGAGGACCAAAAAAGGTCAAAAAGGCGCGGAGTAGGGGTGATGCCCTCATACTCAAGACGGATGGGTCGAAGTACTCAGAAGTCTTGAAGAAGATGAGGGGGGAAACCCAGCTCAAGGATCTGGGGGCGGATGTGCGGAGTATCCGCCGATCTCGCACTGGCGAGATGATACTTGAGCTCCGGAAGGACGCCAAGAACAAGGGGGCTACCTACAAAACGGTAGCTGAAAAGGTCCTAGGGAAGGAGGTGCAAGTGCGGGCACTCACCTCAGAAGTGACTCTCCAGCTTAAAAACCTGGACGAAATCACTGAGGGGTGCGACATTGCACAAGCCCTAAAAGCGAAGTGCGGGGTGGAGGTGGCTAAGGAGTCAATCCGCCTCCGCAAAGGTCCGGCGGGGACCCAGATAGCTACCTTCCGACTACCGTCGGCGGACGCTAACCTGGCCCTGAAAGAGGGCAAGTTGAAGGTCGGCTGGTCTGTATGTCCTCTGGGCATACTACAGCAACCAGACATTTGCTTCCGGTGCTTCGAGGGTGGACATAAGTCCTGGACCTGCAAGGGGCCCGATAGGAGCCAGCTGTGCAGGCGATGTGGAGGTGCAGGCCATAAAGCAAAGGACTGTGTGGAGTCTCCCAAGTGCATGGTATGTTCCGGGAAACGGGACGCCAAACACTTTATGGGAGGCCCCAGGTGCCCAGCCGGTAAGCCGGCTGCGAAACCACGGGCGTAAGGGTGACGCAACTGAACCTGAACCATTGCTTCACGGCTCAGCAGCTGCTACACCAAGCAGCCACTGAGTCGTTGTCGGACATCGCCGTCATATCGGATCCCTACCGCATCCCTCCCGGAAACGGTAACTGGGTTGCGGATAGGTCCAGTTTGGCGGCCATATGTACGACGAGCAAGTTCCCGGTTTAGGAGGTTGTCTCAACCTCAGAAGAAGGGTACGTAGCTGCTAAGGTAAACGGAGTGTTCTACTGCAGTTGCTATGCTCCGCCACGTTGGTCTACCGAAAGGTTCACCCATATGGTCGACCTCCTATCGTGGAGCTAACGGGCCTAACGCCGTTGGTGGGGGCGGGCGACTTCAAGGCTTGGGCTGTTGAGTGGGGAAGTCGCTTCACGAACCAGAGGGGCCAGATCCTGTTGGGGGCTTTTGCAAAGCTCGACCTAGATCTGGCCAACGTTGGGAACAAAAGTACATTTAGCAGAAATGGTGCGGAGTCGATCATCGACGTGACGTTCTCCAGCCCAGGACTGATCAAGAACTGGAAGGTAGACGATGGCTACACTAATAGCGACCACCAGGCGGTCTGTTATAGTGTAGACAACAACGAGAGGCGGCAAGCGACGGGTAGAGCCAACACTCCGACCGTTCGCGGGTGGAAGACATCGCACTTTGATGTCGAGGTATTCGAAGAGGCAATGAGAAGGGAGCGCGAGGGGGGCAGTTGGCTCCGCCCGACTGCTGACCAACTAGTTGCTATGCTATCGCGGGCGTGCGACGCCACCATGCCTAGGACTCGCCAACCTAGGAATGGAAAGCCACCGGTTTACTGGTGGACGGACGCGATAGCCGACCCTCGCAGTGCGTGCCTCCGTGCAAGACGGAGGATGCAGCGTGCGCGAAACGAAGAAGAGAGGACAGAGCGCCGCGCAGCATTCAGTTCGGCAAGATCGATGCTAAAGAGTGCGATAAAGGCCAGCAAGAGGGCCTGCTTCGATAGGCTATGTGCGAGTGCCAATACAAATCCGTGGGGTGACGCCTACAGGATCGTAATGGCCAAGACTAAAGGCGCGCTGGCGCCTGCAGAGCGATCACCAGCGATGCTGAAGCGTATCATCGAGGGACTCTTTCCACGCCACGAGCCAAGTCCTCGGCCTCCGGCAGTCGAGTCTCACGTCCGACGTTCCTGTATCTCAGACATAGACCAGAGATGGTCGGCCAACCTGCCGAGCATCCAATCCGTGATCGACGACAACCGTGTCGAGGCAGGGGAGGAGGCAAGGGTTACGAATGAGGAACTCATCGTGATCGCCAAATCTCTAAAGGTGAGCAAGGCACCGGGACCGGATGGTATCCCTAACCTGGCGATCAGGCTGGCGATAAAAACGGCCCCCGGGCTGTTCAGGGCAGTCATGCAGAGGTGCCTGGATGACTGTCTCTTTCCGGACAGGTGGAAGCGGCAGAGACTGGTCTTATTGCCGAAGGCTGGGAAACCGCCAGGGGACCCATCGGCATACTGGCCTATCTGCCTGCTGGACACCGCGGGCAAGGTGCTTGAGAGGATCATCCTCAACAGACTGGTGAGGTACACGGAGGGTGTACACGGTCTGGCAAGTAACCAGTTCGGCTTCCGGAAGGGCAGGTCCACGCTGGACGCAATCTCTTCCGTCATCAAGACGGCGGAGGTAGCAATCCAGCGCAAGAGAAGGGGAATACGCTACTGCGCAATCGTCACGCTCGACGTGAAGAATGCGTTCAATAGTGCCAGTTGGGACTCCATAGCGCTCGCGCTCAGGAGCATCCATGTACCGGTGTCGCTGTACAAGATTCTGGAAAATTATTTCCAGAATCGAGTACTTGTTTACGACACGGAGGAGGGTCAGAAGTGCGTCCCAATTACCGCAGGAGTTCCGCAAGGTTCTATCCTGGGCCCGGTGTTGTGGAATGTCATGTATGCCGGAGTGTTGAAACTCAAGTTCCCTGTAGGGGTTGTGATCGTCGGCTTTGCAGACGACATAACGCTGGAGGTTTACGGCGAGTCTATCGAGGAGGTCGAGTTGACGGCCGCGCACTGTATACGCAAGGTCGAGGACTGGATGCGCTCCAGGAAACTGGAGCTCGCGCATCATAAGACGGAGGTCACGGTTGTGAACAACAGTAAATCGGAGCAACAGGCGGTGGTCAGAGTCGGAGACTGCACCATCACCTCGAAGCGATCCCTGAAGCTCTTGGGGGTTATGGTGGACGACAAGCTCACGTTCGGGAGTCACGTCGACTATGCCTGTAAGAGGGCCTCATCGGCTATTGCAGCACTATCTCGTATGATGTCCAATAGCTCAGCGGTTTATGGCAGCAAGCGAAGACTTCTTGCCAGCGTGGTTTCGTCCATACTTAGGTATGGTGGGCCAGTGTGGTCCAGAGCGCTAGGTACTCACAGTTACCGTGGTAAACTGGAAAGTACCTACAGGCTCATGTGCCTGAGAGTTGCGAGTGCGTATCGTACGGTGTCATACGATGCAATCTGTGTCTTGTCCGGCATGATGCCTATCAGCATCGCCATCAAGGAGGACAGAGAGTGTTTCGACCAACGTGACACAAGGGGCATACGAGGTACCAGAAGGTCATTCTCGATGCTCCGCTGGCAGCGGGAATGGTCCAACTCCACAAAGGGCAGATGGACGCACCGACTCATACCGGAGATATCCGGCTGGGTCGGGAGACGACATGGTGAAGTGAGCTTCCACCTGACACAAATCCTGTCAGGCCATGGTTGTTTCAGGCAATATCTGCACAGGTTCGGACACGCGGTGTCCCCCATGTGTCCCGAGTGCGTGGAGGAGGAGGAGACTGCTGAGCATGTCTTCTTCGTATGCCCCCGTTTCGCAAGAGCGAGGAGCAACATGATGGCTGTGAGCGGGCCTGGCACTACTCCGGACAATCTAGTCCGGAGGATGTGCGACGACCCGGACATCTGGAACGCGGTCTGTGCGGCCGCCTCTCAGATTGTTCTGGAGCTGCAACGTGTGTGGCGGGTCAACCACCAACACGCCAGTGGGAGCTAATTACCAGTCTCCAGGTAGTTAGCTAGGAGGTTATAAGAGTAAAGAGGGTGCATCACGCACAAAAGCCACTCCCCGACGTAATACTTAACCGTCGTTCCGGGAAGACCAGGGCTGGAGACTGGAGGGGTTTTAGTGGGTCGGGACAGGGATCAGTAGGTGTCTGGGCGAGTGTAACTACCCCAGCATCTCTCCCCTAGTCTCATCCTCACACCCTGAGTTCTCTTCTCAGGTGTCTGTTTGCAGATTTCCCCGCCACCTTAAAAAAAAAAAAGTCGAATCGATATGCTATTAGGGATTCAAGCATTCAATGAATTATTCACTGGCCAATCATTTTCGTTGACAGATGATGGCTCGTTCTGGTGCAAAGAGACAGTTTTCGGATGGGTGGTGGGAGGAGCAGTCAGTACCCCGAAAGGGCGGCTTGCTGCTACGAACTTTTGTGGAGTAGTAACGAATGAGAATTTGAGCGAGCAGATCAGCAATTTCTGGGAGATGGAGACTTTCCCCGAACCTCGAAATTTGACCAAAGATGAACGAGCAGCCGAACAAAGTTTTTTGGATACGTACCAAAGGTTATCGGACGGTCGATATATACTGGAGTGGATTTTTGTGGTCCTGTGTATGTCCGTCAGCAAAATAAGCGGTCAACTGTCGTGTATAAGGCGTATGTGGCAGTCTTTGTTTGCTTCGCCACGAAGGCGATACATTTAGAGCTGGTTTCCAACCTAACGGCGGATGCATTTATTGCCGCATTACAACGCTTCATTTCACGCAGAGGTAAATGTGAACGATTGTTTTCCGATAATGGTCTGAATTTCGTTGGTAGCAAGAACAAGTTACGAGAGATGTACGATATGTTCCGGTCTCAGCTGTTTAAGCACAAGCTGGACGATTTCTGTTCAAAGGCAGCCATAGACTGGCACCTGATTCCGCCTAACGCTCCACACTTCGGTGGATTATGGGAGGCAGGTGTACGATCTGCCAAATATCATCTTAAGCGCATAATAGGGACGGCTAATCTAAATTTTGGAGAGTATGCAACCGTTCTTGCGCGCGTCGAAGCCGTTCTGAATTCGAGACCGATTACACCAATGTCGGTAGACCCTAACGACGTCGCGCCTTTAACCCCTGGGCACTTTTTAGTGGGACGACCTTTAACGGATATTGCTGAGCCCGACGTCACCGATCGCAAAGAATCAACACTTTCCCGTTGGCAGCGACAAACGCAGATGGTGCAACATTTCTGGCGTCGTTGGTCAAACGATTATATTACGACATTGCAGAATCGCAACAAATGGCACGAACGTTACCCAGTGAAGGAGAATCAAATGGTCATAGTACGTGAAGACAATCTCCCTACCATGCAATGGAAACTCGGCAGGATCAGTAACGTCATTCCGGGCCCGGACGGTCTAGTGCGAGTTGTGGACGTCCGCGTAGGCAATAAGCTGTTCCGACGACCAATTGCCAAGCTGTGCCTTCTACCAATAGCAGACAACTTCCCATCGGCCTAGAACGATTATAAAAATGATTGAATGATTGAAATTTTTCAATTTCAATGGGGCCAGCATGTTCAGAATTGAAGCATCTTATAAAATTAGTTTGTAATACGAAACCTAGAGGGAACCTTTTTTGTTCTAATAAATCGATGTAAATCACTTTATTCATCGATTTTTTTTTTTATTCTCGCTTATTTTCCGTCGGTCTATTTCCGCCACTGTTGTGGCCAATTACCGACGCCCAGGGAGGCGACTCCACACTCAGGTCCCTAACTCACGACCCGTTGATTAACGGACCGGCGCCAACGGCTTTACTTCCTCATGCGATGGAAGGCGTGATCCCAGAGATTTTTCGCCTCAGAAAATCTCCCGGTGTTGGCTAGGATTGAATCTAGACCAGCTAGGTTGGTTGTGAGTGGATCACGCCACCTCACAACCATCAACACCTATGTCGGCGGTGGGATTCGAACCCAGGCGTCGAGCGTGGTTGGCGGAGACGTTACCAACCACACTAGGCCCCCGCCCCTTTATTCATCGATAATAAATCACTTTATTCGTCTTCACAAAATGCAAACTGTTACTAACACATCTGGAGTAGTGCAATCGTATTTATATACGAAAACAGATATTATAGGTAACCCAGTAGTTATTGGTTGCGTACTTTACAAACAGTTATTATTAGTAAACAAGCAGGTAGTGTTGCATGACAAACATATTTTTTTATAAAACATTCGGCAAGGGGGAACATGTAGGTAGGCTAAGGTTTAGCGCTTGAGTTATTTATCCAATCGTTTTGTTGTCAAAGAATGAATTGTATATTTTTGATCAAGCATTCCAATGAACGTATGGTTTTTGCTGGAGAACCAGGGACAAATTAAGAAAAACGTGTATTTTACTAAATATAATTAATTTTTTGAGCTTAAATTCAAAATAACTCGAAAACCAATGCCATTAGAATGTTTACTACCAAGAGATTTTTGATTCAAAATGACTCTCTGCATCTTTTAAAATCATCAGAATACAAAAATTTTGAAAAATGTTTAAATTAGAAATTTTATAAAAAAATTAATCTACCATAAAAAAATTATTTTTCATTTCTCCATCCTGGACTTTTTTTTAAAAAATTGCGTATCATCGTCAAGTTTCTTTAAAAAAAAATAGAAAAAAAATTCAACTCTTTTTTTTTAATTGAAATTTAATGTTTATTTTTAATTTTATTTGGTCAAAAAATTTTTTTTTGTACAGTGTATATTTTTTTATGGTGCATTTTTAATTCCCTACCACTCATTCTCAGACAGTTTTTCTATACAACCAACAGTTTCTGGGCTACAATGCTTCGAATAAAACCTATGCCAAAAGGCATACGCCCTTTTAGAGTGTAACTCATGGGTGTAAAAAATCTCTCCATCTGTGAAAAATGCTCAGTTTGCTAAGCCAAATACGTGTGCAAAGTTTCATTCAAATCAAAAATGGTCGATATTCGACCATAGGTCATATCGCGCGATCTTGCTCATTTTCGATAGCGTCCCAAAAATGAGTCGTGTTCCAAAAAATTAAACAAATAGCACAAAACGGCATATTTTACTTATAGAAACATCTATGCAAAGTTTCAGCCAAATAAAAAGTGGTCGATTAAATTGGTTGCCGTTTTTTTGTGGAATTGCTCAGCTCAGAAACCATCAGTTAAGCCGTTGCGGAACAGAGTGGTCTAAAGACAGTGCGGCTTGCCGTCTTGAGCTGCCCGACAGGTCATACGTGTTTTCGGTTGCTTGTGGACTGGTCTTTGACTGCCTACAGCTTCAAAGTTTGTGTTTTGTCAGTGTGTCTTTTAAAGACTACCTGAAAGTTATTTCCCATCAGTCTTTCTCAAGACTACATACTTTTGAGTTTAACATTGGTTTTAACTTTTTTTTCGTATCACCTGAAACGACAGGGCGAAAAAAGAAACCGCGCATCACTACGAGTAGAAAGAGAGAGCATTCTCTCTCGGACAATTCGAGTGTCTGCAGTGATAACTTGTTTGATATTTTTCCTGAGCAAGAAGCCGGTGAAATGGAAGTTATTAGAAATGATACTATAAAAAATGTAAATTCTTTAAAAAAGGAGAAAGTTCCACCTATTGTGGTAACTATTTCTTCTGAATTTAATATATTCAAAAAGGAACTTTCAACGTTCGTTTCTGACGTTACAGCTACCAATCAAATTGGCCGTAGAGGTGAATGCCGCTTATTAGCCGACTCAATAAAGAGTCGTGATCGTCTTGTTCAGTATTTAACTGACAAGATGTACAAAATTTTTTCATATGACACCAAGATCAAAATTACTTTGACAGAGTTACTAGGCATAGCCCCTACCCAAGTAGTTCTTATGAAACAAAAATCACGAGGTGAAAACAGCCAGAGAACTGGAGTTTCCCTTGTGAACTATTTAATCCATTTTAACCACAGTGAGGCTAACAACTTGAAGTTTTTTGAAAAAGCAGATGCCAGCAGCAGATGTGCGTGTAAAATGGGAAATTTGTAGGAAGTTTGGCGGAGGTGAAAAGCATATCACCCAATGCCGTACTTGCCAACGATATGGCCATGGATCTAATTTCTGTAACATGGATCAAAAATGCCTTTATTGTGGAAACTCTTACAGAAAGGACACATGTCCGGTGAAAGACAGTAAAAAATTTCGGTGCGCCAATTGTAACGGCAACCATATGTCAAATTTTTACGAATGCCCTGTCCGTTTAGCCATTGTTAAGGCAAGGCAAGGTTAGGACTCGCCAACCTAGGAATGGAAAGCCACCGGTTTACTGGTGGACGGACGCGATAGCCGACCTTCGCAGTGCGTGCCTCCGTGCAAGACGGAGGATGCAGCGTGCGCGAAACGAAGAAGAGAGGACAGAGCGCCGCGCAGCATTCAGTTCGGCAAGATCGATGCTAAAGAGTGCGATAAAGGCCAGCAAGAGGGCCTGCTTCGATAGGCTATGTGCGAGTGCCAATACAAATCCGTGGGGTGACGCCTACAGGATCGTAATGGCCAAGACTAAAGGCGCGCTGGCGCCTGCAGAGCGATCACCAGCGATGCTGGAGCGTATCATCGAGGGACTCTTTCCACGCCACGAGCCAAGTCCTTGGCCTCCGGCGGTCGAGTCTCACGTCCGACGTTCCAGTATCTCAGACATAGACCAGAGATGGTCGGCCAACTTGCCGAGCATCCAATCCGTGAGCGACGACAGCCGTGTCGAGGCAGGGGAGGAGGCAAGGGTTACGAATGAGGAACTCATCGTGATCGCCAAATCCCTAAAGGTGAGCAAGGCACCGGGACCGGATGGTATCCCTAACCTGGCGATCAGGCTGGCGATAAAAACGGCCCCCGGGCTGTTCAGGGCAGTCATGCAGAGGTGCCTGGATGACTGTCTCTTTCCGGACAGGTGGAAGCGGCACAGACTGGTCTTATTGCCGAAGGCTGGGAAACCGCCAGGGGACCCATCGGCATATAGGCCTATCTGCCTGCTGGACACCGCGGGCAAGGTGCTTGAGAGGATCATCCTCAACAGACTGGTGAGGTACACGGAGGGTGTACACGGTCTGGCAAGTAACCAGTTCGGCTTCCGGAAGGGCAGGTCCACGCTGGACGCAATCTCTTCCGTCATCAAGACGGCGGAGGTAGCAATCCAGCGCAAGAGAAGGGGAATACGCTACTGCGCAATCGTCACGCTCGACGTGAAGAATGCGTTCAATAGTGCCAGTTGGGACTCCATAGCGCTCGCGCTAAGGAGCATTCATGTACCGGTGTCGCTGTACAAGATTCTGGAAAATTATTTCCAGAATCGAATACTTGTTTACGACACGGAGGAGGGTCAGAAGTGCGTCCCAATTACCGCAGGAGTTCCGCAAGGTTCTATCCTGGGCCCGGTGTTGTGGAATGTCATGTATGACGGAGTGTTGAAACTCAAGTTCCCTGTAGGGGTTGTGATCGTCGGCTTTGCAGACGACATAACGCTGGAGGTTTACGGCGAGTCTATCGAGGAGGTCGAGTTGACGGCCGCGCACTGTATACGCAAGGTCGAGGACTGGATGCGCTCCAGGAAACTGGAGCTCGCGCATCATAAGACGGAGGTCACGGTTGTGAACAACCGTAAATCGGAGCAACAGGCGGTGGTCAGAGTCGGAGACTGCACCATCACCTCGAAGCGATCCCTGAAGCTCTTGGGGGTTATGGTGGACGACAAGCTCACGTTCGGGAGTCACGTCGACTATGCCTGTAAGAGGGCCTCATCGGCTATTGCAGCACTATCTCGTATGATGTCCAATAGCTCAGCGGTTTATGGCAGCAAGCGAAGACTTCTTGCCAGCGTGGTTTCGTCCATACTTAGGTATGGTGGGCCAGTGTGGTCCAGAGCGCTAGGTACTAACAGTTACCGTGGTAAACTGGAAAGTACCTACAGGCTCATGTGCCTGAGAGTTGCGAGTGCGTATCGTACGGTGTTTTACGATGCAATCTGTGTCTTGTCCGGCATGATGCCTATCAGCATCGCCATCAAGGAGGACAGAGAGTGTTTCGACCAACGTGACACAAGGGGCATACGAGGTACCAGAAGGTCATTCTCGATGCTCCGCTGGCAGCGGGAATGGTCCAACTCCACAAAGGGCAGATGGACGCACCGACTCATACCGGAGATATCCGGCTGGGTCGGGAGACGACATGGTGAAGTGAACTTCCACCTGACACAAATCCTGTCAGGCCATGGTTGTTTCAGGCAATATCTGCACAGGTTCGGACACGCGGTGTCCCCCATGTGTCCCGAGTGCGTGGAGAAGGAGGAGACTGCTGAGCATGTCTTCTTCGTATGCCCCCGTTTCGTAAGAGCGAGGAGCAACATGATGGCTGTGAGCGGGCCTGGCACTACTTCGGACAATCTAGTCCGGAGGATGTGCGACGACCCGGACATCTGGAACGCGGTCTGTGCGGCCGCCTCTCAGATTGTTCTGGAGCTGCAACGTGTGTGGCGGGTCAACCACCAACACGCCAGTGGTAGCTAATTACCAGTCTCCAGGTAGTTAGCTAGGAGGTTATAAGAGTAAAGAGGGTGCATCACGCACAAAAGCCACTCCCCGACGTAATATTTAACCGTCGTTCCGGGAAGACCAGGGCTGGAGACTGGAGGGGTTTTAGTGGGTCGGGACAGGGATCAGTAGGTGCCTGGGCGAGTGTAACTACCCCAGCATCTCTCCCCTAGTCTCATCCCCACACCCTGAGTTCTCTTCTCAGGTGTCTGTTTGCAGATTTCCCCGCCACCTTTAAAAAAAAAAAGGCAAGGCAAGGTAAACAAAATTCAGTTTCCCAATCAAACAAACTTCAAAACATAATTCTCCAAGCCCCGCTGTACAGAGCCGTAGCTACTCCGTTTTGCGTGGGGGGGCAGAGAATTTTTTTTAATTAACGTTTTTTTGGAGAGAAAGTAGTTTAAAACCGTTATGTGCTCGACTTTTGTCTTTTGTAGCTTTACACGTCACACGGAGTACCCAAATTAAAATTCTTATCAGTTTTTCAGTTTTCCTCCTATTTCGATAGTTTAAGCACCAAAAGATTCAGAAGCTCATCTATTTTCAAATAAGCGTTAGTGGTGTCCCGTAAGAATTTTCTTATTCAAATCACAGAATTACAGCTTAAAAGACCTATCTTCGAGGGTCGCATCATTCAACCGTCAGCTCAAGTTCTAAATTTTACGATTCGCATTGTTTGATCAATGTTGTTGTCCGGTTCCATTTCGGACCTAACTGGAACATAGTTGTCCGGGCCAGGTAACGGACTGGGTTATGCTTCCGAAGTGTGGAAAAGTCCTGCCAAAATAATTGAACTGAACATAAACATGAATCACAAGAAGCACACTGCAGGGAGTTTGAATACTGGCTGAAAGTTTATTATTTGAAATAACTTGTCTTGTGTGTCATTTTTTGCCCACGGTTAGTTCAATCCAAGAAATCAAAAAGTGAGAAAATAAAACTTCTGGAAAAACTGGTCAAATTTTGCAGCGAAACTTGTTTTGCATTGTTCTTATATTATCAAACATATAAAACTGTGATTGGTTCTTTCATTAAAATGACACATTTTTAAAAAAACTGACATTTTCACTCCCAGACGCTGGAACGGACATCCGAAACGAAAGTATGCGGATCGTCAGTTTCAACTTCGCCGCGAATCAGGCGGGCTCATCAAAAGATTGAGTAATTCAACTTTTTTGAGCTCGACCGTTTTGATTGTTCGAATTTGAACACGGGTCTTTTGAGATTTAATGAACTACTTAAATGCAAGGTGCAATTGTTTTTAACAAACGAAAATTGACTGATATCGGTAAAATAAAAAAAAAAACTGGAGACTGTTCAATAATGCTTATTGCTTATATTTCAGATTTTTCCTTTTGGTTTTTTGTGCCTAGTAACAATCAAATATATGAGAAAATCGCGTGGTGGGGCAATGCAAACGCGTTGGGGGGCTAAGACCCCCCTAGCCCCCCCGGTAGCTACGGGCCTGCCGTTGTACCAGCAAATTTTTCTACTCCTTTGCATACCCGTTTAACATATGCACAGGTAACAGGTGGTTCGAACATTAGTTCACCTAATATTGGTACCGGTAAACCGGTAGAAAATAAAAATATACCTATTACCCCAGCTACTGTTGCTACCGAAAATATTTTTTCTAATGTCAACTGCTTGAGGGCTATTACGGCAGGTTAACTTTCTTTTCTGCAACAGGTAATGTTCGATCTTATGAACGCTATGTTGCAGGCAAAATCCATGTTTGAAGCTATTCAAATTGGAACGAATTTTACAATTCAAATGGTTTCTAATTTAAAATTTAGCAATGATTTTAAATAAAAATTTTAAATTGGAATGCTCGCTCATTGAAGGCCAATGAGAATGAGCTTTTTAATTTTATAACAGTAAATAATGTGCACTTTGCAATTATTACTGAAACATTTTTGAAACCTAACATCAAATTAAAATTTGATCTCAATTACGTGGTTCATAGATATGATAGGATTCAGGGTTCCGGCGGTGGAGTTGCAATTGTTATTCATCGTCGAATCAAACATCGTGCTCTTCCCCATCTTGAGACGAAAGTTATTGAAACTTTGGGAATTGAAGTTCAAACTGAACTTGGGACTCTATTTATTGCCGCAGCATATTTACCATTCCAATGCACACGCGAGCACAAAAATTATTCTAAAGGTGATTTCAAAACTCACCAGAAACCGTTCAAAAATTTTCATCATTGGCGATTTTAACGCTAAACATCTTTATTTATTTATTTATTTATTTATTTATTTACTACTACTGCCAACAGACATGAAATAACTTGTCCTAATGGCTACTAATATAGAAGTCGACGGAACAGTAACAAAAATTTCGAGCGTATAACACTAAACGATAAATGATAATCGAAGGCTTGTGATACTCTGTTGAAAGCGCGTTGTATACCGATGATGGCACTATTAGAGCTGTAGTTAGTTCGACGAAAGGGCAATAGCAACGCTGGCATCCTTCGCAGAGTTCTAGTGGGGGCATTCAGGTTGATTTGGCGAAGAATGGCAGGGCAGTAAACTCGTGATGTCAGCATATCTGATACTAGCATAGCACGCGCTGTTTCTCGGCGTAGTTGGAGAGTGTCGATCTGAAGAAGCTGACAGCGATCCTCGTACCTAGTATTACGCATAGGTTGCCGCCAAGGGAGCGTTCGAAGGGCATAACGTACAAACCGCCGCTGGATCTTTTCAATACGATGGATAGCATTGTTATAGTGAGGGATCCAGACCGTTGAACAGTACTCCAGTGAAGACCGAACCAGCGAACAGTAGAGCGTGACTAAACAGTGGATATTTTTAAAATCACGCGTCATTCGGAAAATAAGTCCCAGTTGTCTGGAAGCTTTCGCTACGATGAAAGATATATGTTGTTTAAAGGTGAGTTTTTCATCCAGAAGCACTCCGAGGTCCTTGATGAATTCGACTCGTCGTATTGGGGAACCGTTAAGGGTGTAATCAACATGTAGTGGCCGGAGTTTTCTAGTGAACGTGATCACGGAGCATTTGGATGGGTTAAGTGTCATTCGATTCAACTCGCACCAGTTGGCGAATATGTTAAGTTGTTGCTGAAGAAAAGTGGCGTCGGTGGTATGTTTTATTTTGTTGAAAAGCTTCAAATCATCGGCGAATGCTAGACGAGGGCATTTTACGGAGTAGTGAACGTCGTTGAAATAAAGCAGGAACACTAGTGGGCCTAGATGACTGCCTTGGGCGATCCCGGAAGTAGCGGAAAACGATTGGGAGATTTCGTCGTCGATTTTAACACTCAGTGTACGTCCCATTAGATAGGATTCTAACCAGCTCAGAAGGTGACCGCTGAAGCCGTAACGGTCGAGTTTAGCGACAGCAACACGATGGTTAATTTTATCAAATGCGGCTGAGAGGTCCGTGTAGATCGTGTCCGTTTGTGATCTTTCGTTAAAGCTGTCGACAACAAAACTTGTTAGGCACATTAGGTTCGTCGTGCAGGAACGTTTCGGTAGAAATCCGTGCTGTTCGTCAGCTATGCTATTCTGGCAATGCGAGGTAATAGGTTGCAGCACGATTAGCTCGAACAGTTTAGATATAGCACACAGAGCTGATATTCCACGGTAGTTGTCGATTTGCGTACGATCACCCTTCTTATAGACCGGGAACAAAAAAGCATGTTTCCAAGATGTAGGAAACCTTCCTGTGGAAAGCGACAAGCGGAACAAAAAGCTCAACGGAATAACTAAACCGGAGATACACTTTTTTAGCAACGTGGCAGGAATACCATCTGGACCAGGAGAGAAAGAGTGTTTAAGTTTAGTAGCGGCAGCAATAATCATAGTGTCATCGATGTTGATGGAGGCGACAGAACGTCCAGTAACGGGAACATTATTGGCAGCTTCGAAAACTCGATCATGGAATAATTCTCAGAGTAATTCCAATGGCAAAATTTTATTCAATGTTTGTTCCTTAGGATACTATTCTATTTTGTCTCCGAATAGTCCTACATGTTTTTCTTCTGTGAGGAATCCATCAACAATTGATTTGGTGCTAACAGATCAAAGTCATGTATGTAGTGAATTGATCACACATGCTGATTTTGATTCTGACCATCTTCCAATAACTCTTTCTATATCACATGAATCAGTTTTAAACCCTATGAGCTCTGTTTTTAATTATAACAAGGCTAATTGGGAATGATACAAAACTCATATTGGGAGAAATTTCAATAATGAGCTTGATTTGCAAAACGAAGTGAATATTGATTTCGCTTTGGAAGCATTAAAATGTGCAATTGTTGATGCCAGGAATTATTCTGTTCCAAAGGCTCAAGTGAAATTTGATTCACCAATAATTGACGAAAATCTTCAACTTATAATTCGTTTGAAAAATGACCGCAGACGTCAACATCAACGTTTCCGTGACCCTGTTTTTAATATTATTTATAAAGATTTACAGAAAGAGATTAAACATAGATTTACTCTCCTGAGAAATCAAAATTTTGAGCATGAGCATGAGCATGATTGACCACCCGCGGTTGCTACTCCGTTATTGCCAGATCAGCTGTAATAACACAGAGAACCAACGGATAATGCTTGGGACTAACATGCATCCTCAATGTGTAAAAACTGGTGACCCTAATCTTTATATGTATTAGGCAATACCAGCGCCGGCCGCATCCGAATGCAGGTCAATGAAGGAGTGTTTATAGGAATATGTTGACGTGATACTCGCTTCATTGGATGCCGAGAACACCTCTGCACTTCCACGAGAAATCACTGGGATGTTGGAGAAGGGGAAGGGTTTGCAGCAGGTTTCGTTTTGGTAAACGATACGCTTATCTCGATGTGCGGGTTCATCATAACAAATATCGCGCCTACCAGTTTTGTATATCCACCGTGAAAATCAGAACGTGATCCGAAGTCATTTTGTAACGCCGCAAAAAGCACACGCGAGATTACCGGACCTATGACTAAATTTGAGCTCTGATTCGAATACCCGGACATCTCCTTAAGAAGCCATTATGCAACAACCGGAATGTATCTCCCTTGATTTATCTTAGACAACTACACAATATTACAAAAGCTACAAGGGTTGTACCGATATTTACGCCTCGCAACTCCTATTGCTTTCTCGTGGATTGACCTGATACCGACGCCTTGTTAATCTATATATAGCAAATGCGATGGTATCGACGCGGAGTCTTTGAATATTCAGGCATCAGGACATCTGATTTTATGCCTAGCAGATCGACTAACGACGTTTCCCGTATACTGGTCGTATGTCTTTATAAAGCTATCCTAATTTGAGACCGATTTAAGGTGAAACGGGATTGTGGCCTTTTCCTATACAATTTTGAGGTAAGAGTTCTTTTTACTTTTGTAGTTTGAGCGTAAAAAATTCGGCTTCCACTAAATAAACAGCACTCAAATTGCTACTTCAGGCATGCAACAGTTGTGAAAACAATTGATCAAAGTTTCATGTACGTAGTCTGCATAAATCAAGAAAAAATTAGATTGCAAAATTCGAGTTGATCGCGACCACGTCCCGATTCACTTTAAGTCAGAGTAACAAAAAATGCTATGGGGGCCACACACAGGTGTGTGGTATATTCCATTGAAATGCAAAATATTATACTACACGATCCACATCCACGATTTAAACCAACACACCAACAACAACCAACCAACATAGAGTTGGGGCCACCGACCAATGTGTGTGGTTTATTTGACAAAAATATCAAAGTTATATTTTAATTAATGGAACCGAGTTAAACTAACAAGTAATGTTAAGACCACGCACGAATACGTATGGTTTGTCGCGTAAATTTCAAAAGTGAATTAAATTCGACGATTTGAAACCAGTTTAAACCAACAGTAAATATACTGATGGGTCCACAAACACGTGGTTTGAATCAGCTGAGTTGAGTTGATAGATAAGGAACGTAAAGCCTGTATCAGACTAACCGTCGTAGCGGTTGACCGTTACCGTTCCGTTCCTTTTCGACCAATCAGAGCACAGCGGTCGACCGTCGCTTGTTGTTGTTGCAAAAAATAGAATCTTTTCTATTTTTGCCGCCGACCGTCCCCAACGGTTGCCGGCTGCTGTCATTGACATGGCAAAGGCAAACGTGCCTCTTCACACCTACACAAAGTCACATATAGAGACTTATCGAATAAAAATGTGTGCTTCTCTTTTTGGCACACACGACAGCCAGTCAAAACATTAATAGCACCGGCAACGCTGCTTGGCGATGTCAAATTTCGACAAACGGGAAGGAAAAAAGAAGTTTTGTTTTGATCGTGCGCTAGGAACTTGTTTTTATTAAATCTGTGTTTCGTTTGTAAGAAATAGTTCCAGTGTAAGTGAAAAAAGCTTGACCGTTCGTGCCTCTCCGGAGGAATATAGTCATACGGTCAGACTCCGCTTTTTTTGCTGCTGCGATTGCGTGTTTTTGTCGTGTTCGCGTAGTGTTTGTTTGGTGATGCTGAATCAGCAGGAATCACAAAGGAAAACCAGCGAACAAATTGGACACTAAATCCAGTCGTCCTCTGGAAGCTACCGACGATGTTCGAGGATGAATCCGGGTTCGGAGCACGGCATCGGCGCTGGTATCGACTGCATGGTCATCTCCTTCGCTATTGGACCTATCCTGATAATGAAAAATACAAGCCTCCAATCGGAAGTATTGATTTGCTGAAGTGCTCAGAAAGTAACTATTGCACCCAGATTGTTATGCTTACGATTGAACAAATTATTATTAGAATTCCGACGTCCACCACCGCCGGATGATGTTGAATCGCTGGTGCTAGCAAAGCAAGGCAATACTGCTATTCAGCGGTAGGTTTGTGTGAATATATGGCTTTCACCGGATACTAATATGTCGTTCTATACTTTTACAGGTATTTGCTGTCTGCTGATTGTGAGTAGTATTAAGATGAGTATCTTAGTTAGTTATTAGTTAAAATTATGAGTTCGATGAGCAGGTGAAGATTAGCCTTATTTTTTAAATTTTTTTGTGATGAAGTAAGTAAATGAATTGAAATAAAACTTTAACCTAATCTTACATTTATCTTTTACTGACTATGATTGAGAATTGCAACGATTTTTTCGGAACTTATTCGACATATTTTATAATGTTTACACATTAGTAAGCCTATGTACAGGGGTCAAAATAAGTAGTATCGGCAAGTGCCGGTAGGCATGACAAACCGGCTAATTTTTGGATGAATTTGATAATTGGTTACCTGATAAAAATGCTTATTTGCATCATTGGCATAGATGAAAAAACCATTTCTAAAGTGAATGTTTCATCAAGATCGGGAATCGGTAAAGAGCTCATTGAGAAATGGCTATTTCTCATCCGGAAATCCCCAGAGGAACCTTTATCAGGGGACATTTACATTTCTGCATAAAAATATAGCGTGAGACAACTCCATCTTCAGGATTTTCCATCAGGAATCTTTCATATCAGGTATATTTTTTAATATAACCTGGATGCCCCGAAGGAACTCGTAGTTGGAGAATTTACATATCTGCAATGAAATATAGCATGCGACACGTCTATCTTCAGGATTTCTCTTCAGGAATCATCCAAAAGACATATTTCTGAACACAGACGGCATTGGCCACTACCGGAACAATCCAAATGCCCCGGAGGAACCCTGAATGGAGAAATTACATTTCTGCATCAAATATAGCGTGCGACACCTATCTTCAGGATTTTTCATCTGGAATATTCCTAGAGACATATTTTTGAACATATGCTTCAATGTCGTTTAACGCACACCTGTCCCATCGTGCAGAAGGTTTGCGAAAAACATAAAATAAGTACAAGTCGGACTCGATTATCCGGAGTTTTAAAAAAAACATTTCGCTCCGGATAATCGAGCCATTTTTTTTATAATTTGTAATATCTTTCATCTAGAACAGTGAGTTCTCTATTATAAAATTGTAAACAATACATGTGCCGACGAAAAGAATTAAAAATTATCTTTAGACTGTTTGTTCGGCGTTTGTTATACATATACACTACCCGTCATAAGGTTGGAATCGCTTTACTGAGTATTGCAACACCCAGTTTGAATATTGCAACGCCCCGAAAAGTTTAGCAGCCTATACTACTTATTTTGACCCCTGTACATAGGCTTACTAATGTGTAAACATTATAAAATATGTCGAATAAGTTCCGAAAAAATCGTTGCAATTCTCAATCATAGTCAGTAAAAGATAAATGTAAGATTAGGTTAAAGTTTTATTTCAATTCACTTACTTACTTCATCACAAAAAAATTAAAAAAAAACGCTATTCTTCACCTGCTCATCGAACTCATAATTTTTACTAATATCTAACTAAGATACTCATCTTGATACTACTCACAATCAGCTGACAGCAAATACCTGTAAAAATATAGAAAGACATATTAGTATCCGGTGAAAGCCATATATTCACACAAACCTACCGCTGAATAGCAGTATTGCCTTGCTTTGCTAGCACCAGCGATTCAACATCATCCGGCGGTGGTGGACGTCGGAATTCTAATAATAATTTGTTCAATCGTAAGCATACCAATCTGGGTGCAATAGTTACTTTCTGAGCACTTCAGCAAATCAATACTTCCGATTTGAGGCTTGTATTTTTCATCATCAGGATAGGTCCAATAGCGAAGGAGATGACCTTGCAGTCGATACCAGCGCCGATGCCGTGCTCCGAACCCGGATTCATCCTCGAACATCGTCGGTAGCTTCCAGAGGACGACTGGATTTAGTGTCCAATTTGTTCGCTGGTTTTCCTACGTGATTCCTGATGATTCAGCATCACTAAACAAACACTACGCGAACACGACAAAAACGCGCAATCGCAGCAGCTAAAAAAGCGAAGTCTGACCGTATGACTATATTCCTCCGGAGAGGCGCGAACGGTCAAGTTTTTTTCACTTACACTGGAACTATTTCTTACAAACGAAACACAGATTAAATAAAAACAAGTTCTTAGCGCACTATCAAAACAAAACTTCTTTTTTTCCTTCCCGTTTGTCGAAATTTGACATCGCCAAGCTATTTGAATGCTGAGTATACCAACAAAGATAGAGGAAACCCGGTTTATTTCGAAACACATCTACGTTTGAAAAGTTTCCACCTTTTGTCACATTACTGCCAAAACTGTCAGTTGTACTACAAATGAATCTACAACAGTTCAAAAATAAATCAAAAAATAGTCTGAGACCCGCTAAAACTAACCATAATTGGGGAAAACCGAGCTTGCTCTGTCCGCGTTAGACCGCCCCACTGCATGTCAACAGAAATCTGTACAAGCACTTGCGTAGTCTGCAGCAAGCGCCTGCTGTCTGCAACCACACAGGTATGTGAAAAACTCTGAATCTCGCACGCATCCTGCACTTGGACACAGTGAAACACATATGAATGTCTATAGCAAATGCCTGATTCTCAGGATACAGCAAGCTGCGATTTTTTTTTAAAAAACAAACATATAAATCTATTCACCACCTCACATACGAATCCCAGCACAGTATTAGTGGTGTTGTCAACGTGAATATGGCAACAAGTTTCAAAATTCCTATTAGAAATCATGAAAGCTGTAATTCAAACGATGCTTTCATCGGCGTAAAGCTCAGATTCTAAATTTACGTCAATGAAAGCCACAAAGCCCTCCAATTGTGCCTGTATTAGTACACTACAGAGGTTTGAATTTTTGTGGTCCCCGTGGCTCTGTTGTTAGCGATGTCGGTCGGCTAGCTCTCCCACACGGTTGTGATATCGGGTTCGAATCCCGATCGAGTTGAGGAACTTTTCGAGCTGGAAATTTTCTCGACTCAGCAAGTCAGCACTGGGGCACGGTGTATCGTTGTACTTATCCTACACATGCAAAATATGCCAAAAACAATATCGATCACGAATTCTCTCAACTAATCTAGATGATCGAGACCGCTATTAGCCCCAGGGCTAAGCGTGCGATATTGTTGTTTGAATTTATCTCCCGAAAAAGCAGAGGCAATTCATGTATGAATCAAAAACTCCATTGAGTGTGCGTGATATATCGCACAATCACATGTACCTAAACCATATAATGCAAAAAAGAGCACGGATGCTTAGCCGGGTGTTGTTGTCTCTTTTGCCTTGTTTTTTCCTTTCGCTTGACAATGTTGTTTGTATCGAACCAAAAGAAAGCACACTTTGCATGCTTTTTCTTTTTTTTTTTTTTTTTTTTTTTTAAAGGTGGCGGGGAAATCTGCAAACAGACACCTGAGAAGAGAACTCAGGGTGTGGGGATGAGACTAGGGGAGAGATGCTGGGGTAGTTACACTCGCCCAGACACCTACTGATCCCTGTCCCGACCCACTAAAACCCTCCAGTCTCCAGCCCTGGTCTTCCCGGAACGACGGTTAAGTATTACGTCGGGGAGTGGCTTTTGTGCGTGATGCACCCTCTTTACTCTTATAACCTCCTAGCTAACTACCTGGAGACTGGTAATTAGCTCCCACTGGCGTGTTGGTGGTTGACCCGCCACACACGTTGCAGCTCCAGAACAATCTGAGAGGCGGCCGCACAGACCGCGTTCCAGATGTCCGGGTCGTCGCACATCCATCCTCCGTTGCTCCTCGCTCTTGCGAAACGGGGGCATACGAAGAAGACATGCTCAGCAGTCTCCTCCTCCTCCACGCACTCGGGACACATGGGGGACACCGCGTGTCCGAACCTGTGCAGATATTGCCTGAAACAACCATGGCCTGACAGGATTTGTGTCAGGTGGAAGTTCACTTCACCATGTCGTCTCCCGACCCAGCCGGATATCTCCGGTATGAGTCGGTGCGTCCATCTGCCCTTTGTGGAGTTGGACCATTCCCGCTGCCAGCGGAGCATCGAGAATGACCTTCTGGTACCTCGTATGCCCCTTGTGTCACGTTGGTCGAAACACTCTCTGTCCTCCTTGATGGCGATGCTGATAGGCATCATGCCGGACAAGACACAGATTGCATCGTATGACACCGTACGATACGCACTCGCAACTCTCAGGCACATGAGCCTGTAGGTACTTTCCAGTTTACCACGGTAACTGTTAGTACCTAGCGCTCTGGACCACACTGGCCCACCATACCTAAGTATGGACGAAACCACGCTGGCAAGAAGTCTTCGCTTGCTGCCATAAACCGCTGAGCTATTGGACATCATACGAGATAGTGCTGCAATAGCCGATGAGGCCCTCTTACAGGCATAGTCGACGTGACTCCCGAACGTGAGCTTGTCGTCCACCATAACCCCCAAGAGCTTCAGGGATCGCTTCGAGGTGATGGTGCAGTGTCCGACTCTGACCACCGCCTGTTGCTCCGATTTACGGTTGTTCACAACCGTGACCTCCGTCTTATGATGCGCGAGCTCCAGTTTCCTGGAGCGCATCCAGTCCTCGACCTTGCGTATACAGTGCGCGGCCGTCAACTCGACCTCCTCGATAGACTCGCCGTAAACCTCCAGCGTTATGTCGTCTGCAAAGCCGACGATCACAACCCCTACAGGGAACTTGAGTTTCAACACCTCGTCATACATGACATTCCACAACACCGGGCTCAGGATAGAACCTTGCGGAACTCCTGCGGTAATTGGGACGCACTTCTGACCCTCCTCCGTGTCGTAAACAAGTACTCGATTCTGGAAATAATTTTCCAGAATCTTGTACAGCGACACCGGTACATGGATGCTCCTGAGCGCGAGCGCTATGGAGTCCCAACTGGCACTATTGAACGCATTCTTCACGTCGAGCGTGACGATTGCGCAGTAGCGTATTCCCCTTCTCTTGCGCTGGATTGCTACCTCCGCCGTCTTGATGACGGAAGAGATTGCGTCCAGCGTGGACCTGCCCTTCCGGAAGCCGAACTGGTTACTTGCCAGACCGTGTACACCCTCCGTGTACCTCACCAGTCTGTTGAGGATGATCCTCTCAAGCACCTTGCCCGCGGTGTCCAGCAGGCAGATAGGCCTATATGCCGATGGGTCCCCTGGCGGTTTCCCAGCCTTCGGCAATAAGACCAGTCTCTGCCGCTCCCACCTGTCCGGAAAGAGACAGTCATCCAGGCACCTCTGCATGACTGCCCTGAACAGCCCGGGGGCCGTTTTTATCGCCAGCCTGATCGCCAGGTTAGGGATACCATCCGGTCCCGGTGCCTTGCTCACCTTTAGGGATTTGGCGATCACGATGAGTTCCTCATTCGTAACCCTTGCCTCCTCCCCTGCCTCGACACGGCTGTCGTCGCTCACGGATTGGATGCTCGGCAGGTTGGCCGACCATCTCTGGTCTATGTCTGAGATACTGAAACGTCGGACGTGAGACTCGACTGCCGGAGGCCAAGGACTTGGCTCGTGGCGTGGAAAGAGTCCCTCGATGATACGCTCCAGCATCGCTGGTGATCGCTCTGCAGGCGCCAGCGCGCCTTTAGTCTTGGCCATTACGATCCTGTAGGCGTCACCCCACGGATTTGTATTGGCACTCGCACATAGCCTATCGAAGCAGGCCCTCTTGCTGGCCTTTATCGCACTCTTTAGCATCGATCTTGCCGAACTGAATGCTGCGCGGCGCTCTGTCCTCTCTTCTTCGTTTCGCGCACGCTGCATCCTCCGTCTTGCACGGAGGCACGCACTGCGAAGGTCGGGTATCGCGTCCGTCCACCAGTAAACCGGTGGCTTTCCATTCCTAGGTTGGCGAGTCCTAGGCATGGTGGCGTCGCACGCCCGCGATAGCATAGCAACTAGTTGGTCAGCAGTCGGGCGGATCCAACTGCCCCCCTCGCGCTCCCTTCTCATTGCCTCTTCGAATACCTCGGCATCAAAGTGCGATGTCTTCCACCCGCCAACGGTCGGAGTGTTGGCTCTACCCGTCGCTTGCCGCCTCTCGTTGTTATCTACACTATAACAGACCGCCTGGTGGTCGCTATTAGTGTAGCCATCGTCTACCCTCCAGTTCTTGATCAGTCCTGGGCTGGAGAACGTCACGTCGATGATCGACTCCGCACCATTTCTGCTAAATGTACTTTTGTTCCCAACGTTGGCCAGATCTAGGTTGAGCTTTGCAAAAGCCCCCAACAGGATCTGGCCCCTCTGGTTCGTGAAGCGACTTCCCCACTCAACAGCCCAAGCGTTGAAGTCGCTCGCCACCACCAACGCACACTGGTCCAATAAGGCAAAAAGTGGAACTTAATTCCATAGCGCCTTTCAACTTCATCCTAGCTTAATAGTGTCTTCGGAGCAATTGTTCGTATAAATGACCCGCATAATTGCAAATTGTCAAAAAATATGAAAAGTGTACTATACTTAAAATAAAAAAATTAACTTTTTTGTGTTAAGAGATAGAAGAATAGGTTCATCAGCAAAGTTGTAGAAGATTCAAAAATATGAAACTTTGTTGAACAAATGAAAATCCTATCTCTTTTCCGTGCAAAGTTATAAAGTACACTACATGGAACTTATTTAAAAGTTAGTTTTTTGTACTTAACTTTAGTTAGTTGCATTCTACACGAAAGTGTAGTTCGGAGGAATTGTTAGAGCATACAAAACACACATTTTTGCCGAAGACCATATATCTCCAGGACTTTTCCTTACAAAGTTATATCATATTTTAGCTTATTTTTTCGATAACTTCAAGAACGTATAGGTTAAAAAGGGGCAAGTGGAATCATGATGTCAATACTTTTCCTTGAAGTTGAGCTGAAGTACTATAAACTTCTTTAGGTTCCATTTGTCCCAATCCACCCATTTTAGAGTACGGCGAGCATATGTCACTGTAGGTTTTCATATATCAAAAATACTAACTTTTTTGTGTTGAGAGATAGAGAAATGGTTTATTCGGCAAAGTTTTAGAACGTATAAAAATATGAAACTTTGTTGAACAAACAAAATTTCTATATTCATTGGGAACGGAGTTCCAGAGTATTTCATGTAAAAGTTACTTAAAAGTTAGTTTTGTGTATTAACTTTTGTTAGTTACATTTTACAAGAAAACGTTGTTCTAAAGAAGCATTTGGGCATACAAAACACACGTTTTTGTTGAAGGCCACACATCTCCACGACTTTTCCTTACAAAGTTATAGCGCATTTCAGCATATTTTTTCGATAACTTCAACAACGTATAGAATAAAGATTAGGTGGATTGGGACGGATGGAACTTATAGTAGTTTTGAGCACTTGAGCTAAACTTTGAGAAAAAGAACTGACATCATGATTCCACTTGCCCCTTTTTTCTTTATACGTTCTTAAAATTGTCAAAAAAATATGCTGAAATGTGCTATAACTTTGTAAGAATAAGTCCTAGAGATGTGTGGCCTTAAACAAAAACGTGTATTTTGTATGCCCAAATGCTTCTTTAGAACAACGTTTTCTTGTAAAATGTAACTAACAAAAGTTAAGTACAAAAAACTAACTTTCAAGTAACTTTTACATGAAATACTCTGTAACTCTGTTCCCAATGAATATAGAAATTTTGTTTGTTCAACAAAGTTTCATATTTTTGCACGTTCTAAAACATTGCCGAATAAACCATTCCTCTATCTCTCAACACAAAAAAGTTAGTATTTTTGATATATGAAAACCTACAGTGACATATGCTCGCCGTACTCAAAAATGGGTGAATTGGGACAAATGGAACCTAAAGAAGTTTATAGTACTTCAGCTTAACTTCAAGGAAAAGTATTGACATCATGATTCCACTTGCCCCTTTTTAACCTATACGTTCTTGAAGTTATCGAAAAAATAAGCTAAAATATGATATAACTTTGTAAGGAAAAGTCCTGGAGATATATGGTCTTCGGCAAAAATGTGTGTTTTGTATGCTCTAACAATTCCTCCGAACTACACTTTCGTGTAGAATGCAACTAACAAAAGTTAAGTACAAAAAACTAACTTTTAAATAAGTTCCA
Organism: Wyeomyia smithii; assembly: GCF_029784165.1. NCBI lineage: Eukaryota > Metazoa > Arthropoda > Insecta > Diptera > Culicidae > Wyeomyia > Wyeomyia smithii. The sequence continues at coordinate 126,959,320 of NC_073695.1, forward strand.
TGTAGTGTACTTTATAACTTTGCACCGAAAAGAGATAGGATTTTCATTTGTTCAACAAAGTTTCATATTTTTGAATTTTCTACAACTTTGCTGATAGAACTATTTTTCTATCTCTTAACACAAAAAAGTTAATTTTTTTATTTTAAGTATAGTACACTTTTCATATTTTTTGACAATTTGCAATTATGCGGGTCATTCATACAAACAATTGCTCCGAAGACACTATTAAGCTAGGACGAAGTTGAAAGGCACTATGGAATCAAGTTCCACTTTTTGCCTTATTGGACCACTGTGCAACGGCGTTAGGCCCGTTAGCTCCATAGATAGGAGGTCGACCATCTGGGTGAACCTTTCGGTAGACCAACGTGGCGGGGCATAGCAACTGCAGCATGCTTTTTCTATGAACAAACATGTGTTAACCTGCTCACACTCACGTTTTATACACATTTTGTATGAACGGACATTTTCAATATTCGTTTTATTGATATTTCACTAAAGGGTGCCCTTTAAATTAACTACTTTTATCACTTCCGTATACAACACGCAAGTTTATCATTTTCAACAACTTGCTTTATTCATACTAAAAAAAAAACACTAGAAATTTGAATATAAACGTAGAGCAAGAAAGAACTGCGTGCCTTTTGTTAGCCGTGCATCCAGTTCTCTTTTCACATTGTATTCAACTATAATTTACATACTTTTCAACAAATGCAACAAAGTTCTGGCACGTGTAACTATTTTCCAAATCACCAAACTTGAAGTTCTGACGTAACACTCTCTTCTGAGAAATCAAAATTTTGGGACTAAAGTTGAAAAATTGAAACTGTATTCAAAACCCTTTTGGAAGCTGTCGAAGATTCTTGAGAAACCTTCAAAGCCTATTCCAGTTTTGAAAGATGGTGAACGTTTTTTGTATCCAATGAACAAAAGGCCCAAAGACTTGCTCAGCAGTTTGAGAGTGTTCATAATTCAAATTTGACTTTTGTGAGTCCAATTGAAAATGAAGTCTCACGTCAATTTGATTTAATTTCTTCCCAGAATTTTTTGCCTGCAGAAATAATTGAAACTAACTTGAATGAGATTAAATAAATTATTAAAAATTTAAAAAATATGAAAGCACCTGGTGACGCTGGAATCTTCAACATATCAATCAAACATCTCCCTGAGAGCACAATGGAATTTTTAGTAAAAATTTTCAATTGCTGCTTCAAAATTGCATATTTTCCCAAATTATGGAAAAATGCAAAAATTACTCCAATTTCAAAACCGGATAAGAATCCAGCTGAAGTTTCAAGTTATTGACCAATCAGTTTGCTTTCTCCAATAAGTAAACTGTTTGAAAGAATTTTTTTACCAGAATGATGTTACACATCAACGAAAATTCAATTTTTGCAGATGAACAGTTTGGATTTCGCCATGAGCATTCCACTACTCATCAATTACTCAGAGTTACAAATATGATACAAGCTAACAAATCTAAGAGTTATTCCACTGGAGCTGCTCTTTTAGACATGGAAAAAGCATTCGACAGTGTTTGGCATAAAGGTTTGATTGCGAAATTGCAAACTTTTAATTTTCCAATTTTCCTAATCAAAATTTCAAAAAATTATCTTACTGAACGAACTCTGCAGGTTGTCCATCAGAATTCAAAATCAAGGTTCAGTTTTGGGTCCAGTCCTGTACAACATATTCACTTCAGATCTTCCTGATTTGCCTCCAGGATGCACAAAGTCATTGTTCTGTTTAGATGAAAAGTTTAGATATTTTTTCTTCCTACTTGTGAAAGTGGAAAATCTCTCCCAATGCTTCTAAACCTCAAATGATAAATTTTCCCCATAAGACTAGGGCTTCTTTCCTCAAGCCAAACAATAATAACGTTGTCAAGATTAATGTGGTTATTTCAAGTTGGTCTGACAAGGTTAAGTACTTGGGACTAAAGAAAAATCGGTCGACAAAAAATCGTTTTTTTCAGTCAAAATTCATAATACAAAAAACTTCCTATGTTTATTTTGGTAGTTCAGCTCTTATATTTAAAGGAAAAAATGTAATTATTTTGGTTTGCCAAATCCAAACTGCCGTGCCTTCCGCTTAACCCCTTTCAATAAATTTTGCACAGTGGTTTTATCGACCTTATTCGTCGCCAAACGCCAGCTAGATTTATTCTGTTGCTCGTTTTCGATGGATTTATTAATTTTTTTGATATTTTGTGTGACCAAGTCTCAACACTGTTCGAAAGGGCGGAATTCTGGGCTGTTAGTAGGGTTGTGGTCGTAGGGAACCACAACCAAGTTGTTTGAATCGTACCGCTCGACCGCCTTTTTCCCACAGTGGCAGCTTGCCAAGTCCGACCAGGACAGCACAGGCGTGTTATGTTACTCCAGGAATGGTAGCAGCCGATTTTTTAGGCTTTTATGGACGTAGATCTCTTAATTGAAGGTTCCGTAGTGATGGTAATGCCGTTTTTAGACCACATGTGCATATGGTCTGCCAGACGAGGTATTTTTTCGGAAATTTCGATAATTTGATGGTTTTGAAAATTTAGGCCACCTTCCCTTTTCCTGATACGTTATAAAATTCCTGTCCCGGAATCTGCTCGAAATCAACCTTCACATAAGTTTCGTCACCCACGGTCGAACTTTGTTAGCAGATTACAGTTTTCCGGACCACCGCTTTGCCGAGATGTTTTGATCGTAATCTGGGTTCGCCTCAATCATCGTCTTAAACGTCGGCAACCCGGCTAGTTTCTTGGCCCGCTGCACATTAATGTGGGAGACAATGACCTTGCCAGTAACGTACCTGATGGAGAGGTTAGGATTTCGCCTATAATTCGCATCCACCTTCTTCATCGTCGCTGCCACGTCCGAATTACGATTGCCGCCGCTTCTAGGCTTCCTGACGGCCGACAGACGCGCCCTGAACACTTTTGAAATATATGTTATGGTCGATTTGGCCACATCCAGTAATTTTGCCAATTTGGCATGCGAGAACGTCAGATTCTCTTGCTGCGCGAGCAAAATTTGTACACGCTGTTCCTCTTGCTTGGACGCCATTTTGAAATCTGGAAAGCAACCGGTGAAAACTCATTTTGGCAACCATTTTATATACAATCAACTTCCAAATGCAACATTTCATGGTTTTTTCAATGCATTTTTGACAGAAATACACCAATTTGAAGTCGACCAATTTTTGCGCGTTCCAGTCTTTAATTTACGATAAAAAACTTATTTTCAAAGAGTACATTGAGAGTATACAAGCCAAGTGCATCAAATATACAAGATGTTTATATCCTTTCATTAATAAAAATTCTAAACTTTGTTTAAAGAACAAACTTTTTTTTTTCCTGTATGGGCCTTCCTCACTGCGACCAGAATCGTAGATCTATTGTGAGATATGCCCGGGTGTCTGCTGTATCCCGCACTTCTGTTAATAGCAATACCTCTATTGAGAAGTGGCATGCTTATTATTATTATTTATCAGTGCTTGTGTGTAATTTGCTACTCTTCCTTACACGCTTACTGTTCTAATATACCGATAATCGTTCCTCTTGCCAAATATCACCAATTATAATTCCCTGGAGAAGTTTCGTCGTGCGTTCTTTTGGCCAGTTTTATTGATAAGAGGGACTTATTTTTTGTTAGGAGGAAGTCACGCAGAGGTATTTGTAGATTTCAGCGTAAAGGAAGGGTGACTGGTGGGGAGCCTGAGAATAAACCCATGCTTAAGTCCTTTTTGACATCGGATGGCCTGATTCTACTAAGATTCGAACCCACGACCATCCGCTTGACAAAGCGGACTCTGTAACCTTGCGGCTACGCAGCTCCCTAAGAACGAACTTTAGATTTACAAACAAATTTTTAGACCAGCAATACTTTATGCTGTACCGATCTGGTCAAGTTGCTGTTTAACAAGGAAGAAAACGCTCCAAAGGATTCAGAATAAAATTCTGAAAATGATTTTGAAGCGTCCTCCTTGGTTTGGTACACTCGAATTACATAGACTTACTGGTGTTGAACCATTACAAGCTATGTCAAAAAAAATTTCGACAAAAATCGTTGCAATCCTCAATTGCCTCCGTAACCTGTGCACAGCAATCGGGGCCCGCCACAAAAGACAATCAGCAGGAATGTCGCAGTGGCATTTCAGTACCCAGTGCCTTTCAGGCATACAGAAAAAAAAATCCTCAATTGCTACGATAAGCTCTCTTTATAGCCAATAAGTTAGCAATTAAGTTAGTTGTAAGTTTACTTCTCTTTCTTGACAAGTAGGTTTAAATCCCTACGAATGATAAGTCCTAACTGCGGAAGTAAACAAATCCTAACAATTGAAATTACAATTTTTCTAGCAGTGTTGAAAACTCACCATTTGTGATTGGACACACATACTCATTACTTACTAATATTTATCATAAATACTTAAGCTACTAACAAATTCTCCCCTTAAAAAAAGAGTAAAATTTTCCCGAAATAATGATATGTAAATGTTTTGCAATTGTAAAATGTATAGTAGTATAATTAATGAGAAATTAAATGAATCCTTATTGTGGTGGCGTTAAAGTCACTTTTTCGTCAACTAGGAATATTTTAAATATGGTTTTCAAGCCTTTTAACTCGAATTGGATAATATTCCATAAAAATTATGTTTTATGCTTCTGTAGGGGAACAACGGGCAACACGGACAGGACGAGTAATGTCGTATACCAACTCTTTTGTACGGCACCGTAAACCATAAACAAACAAGTTTCGAATCAAACCACTGACCCGCGCAAGTAAGTTCCGTTACTTACTGAAAGCCTTTTGCCTAAGCGTTACAGCACACTCGCTGCAGGCCTAGATTGAAACAATAGTTAGTTATTTGAGAAATAATCGAAATAAGCTCACCCTCAACAGAAAAGCAATGTGATGTAGTTTGGCCGTGTCGAATTTAAGCTTCTGCTTCGGTAAAACTTCAGAAAGATATAGTTTTCAATGACATTGGAATAATTGAGCATATTTGAGACACGTTTTTGGGTGAGAAGACATCACCTAATTAAGCATCTCTGCATACTTACTTTTTCCAAATTTAGTCTAGACTGTCTTCTGAAAAGGGCGAAACTTTTTTTTGCCGATTTTTTGTAAATCAATATAATTCAAAAACGGTAAATTCTACAAAAAAGTGTTCTATAAGTAACTTTTAGGAAATTGTCTGAATTTTCATAAAAAATATGGAAAAAATTATATATCAAGTCCTACACTGAAAAAAAAATGCAATTTAAACACAAAACATCGAGTTCATTAAGCAGACAGTATGTGAAGTAGAGAGAACGAAAAATAAGCGAACTGGAAATATGATACAGATTTGGAAAAATATACCGCATCCCGACGGGACATGAACCCGCAATCTCCCTGTCTCCGGCATGGGGTTTTGGCCAATTAAACTAAGGGGGACGGCGGTACTGTTCCACAATCTATATCGTATCAAATTCCGCTGCCGACTTATTCTATTGCTCACTCCTAACTACACACACTGCTGTGCAAGCGTTATTTAGAATAAGTCGGCAGCGGGATGTGATACGATATAGATCCGGCCTGTCCAACTTTTTTGATACGCGGGCCAAATTTCACAATCCACAACAGTTGTCGCGCCAAAATTTTAAAAACTTTCAAATATCAGCTAGTTTTTAGATTTTGTACAAATATGTGTTAAAATATCATACTGGTAACTTTAATTTTGATTTAAAAGCAGGCCGTTTTAGATTGAAAAGCCAAAGGTGATATCAGTTGAAGCGTACCATGATAAAAGTAAACTTACAAGCCAAGCCACAAATATGGAAAACAAACAATGACTTTTCGAAATTTTTCTCATGATAAAACAGGATTTATGTAATTTATTGTAAGATTTTAAAATTACATGAACTTGGAGAATCAATGAGAAACTTGAAATTTTTGGCTTTTTTTCAGAACACGTGCCATATTGATATCAAAATCTGATACCGAAATCCGCAAACATGATACTAAATTCTCGTCTGATAAAGATGAACGACAACTATGTTTTTACTGCCTCTATTCTTTTGAACTCGTTCTTCATTTCTGAAATGTCGATACGGATTGAAAGTCTCAACAAACTGAAAACATGATGTCATTACTCGTTAAATAAGTTTAAATTATACAAAGATGTTTTGTATCATAACAAATTCCGATCCGAATACATCAACAGGTGGGCCAAATGTGAAAAGTGTTTCAAAACTGAACGCGGGCCGCGAGAAAAGAAGCCGAGGGCCGGATGTAGCCCGCGGGCCGTACGTTGGACAGCCCTGATATAGATTGTGGAACAGTACCACCGTCCCCCGTAGTTTAACTGGTCAAAACACCATGCCGGAGACAGGGAGATTGCGGGCTCAAGTCCCGTCGGGATGCGGTATATTTTTCCAAATCTGTATCATATTTCCAGTTCGCTTTTTTTCGTTTTCTCTACTTCACATACTGTCTGCTTAATGAACTTTCGTGTTAACGGGAAAAAGCCGTTGTTAAAAATAGAAATTCAGTTTGAAAAATTTAGCCGTACGGAGCACCTTCCGTAGTTGTGTCGCACTTGCAAGCACAACGCAGACTGACTTTGGTCTCGATCACACAGGTCTATAAGAGTTATCAGCATCAGCTGACTCTTCTGTGTGTGATGAGATATTCCTTTCAGTCTATAAATAACGCTTGCACAGCAGTGTGTGTAGTTAGGGATGAGCAATGGAATAAGTCGGCAGCGGAATGTGATACGATATAGATTGTGGAACAGTACCACCGTCCCCCGTAGTTTAATTGGTCAAACCACCATGCCGGAGACAGGGAGATTGCGGGTTCAAGTCCCGTCGGGATGCGGTATATTTTTCCAAATCTGTATCATATTTCCAGTTCGCTTATTTTTCGTTCTCTCTACTTCACATACTGTCTGCTTAATGAACTTGCGTGTTAACGGGAAAAAGCCGTTGTTAAAAATAAAAATTCAGTTCGAAAAAAAACATCGATTTAAAAAAAATGGTCATCTCCGAATTGGCTAAAAATTTTTTTGGTGAAACACAACATTGTTAGCTACATTTCGTTAATACATCGCAACTTGAGCATATTTAAGGAAAAAAAGTTATTCTCAAAAATAAAAATGCACACTAAAACTAAAGTATTTTATTTTTTCAGTGTAAAACAACCTGATAGAATGAAATACTTGTTATGTTTTGATTATTTTAGTTTTAAACAATTTAAAACAAGTAAAACTCAATGCCTAATTTCAATATATTATGTGTATGCATGTACCTAAAGTTCATTGTATCACAGATGTGAATGCTTCTCACATCTTATGAACCTACCTGATAAATTTACCTATGAAAATGGTGTTAATGTTGAAGAAAAAATCGATTTTTTTACTTTATAATTCAAATGTTTTATTTTCAAACATAATCACTTAGCATCTATTTCTTACCGCTACTAAATACAGTAAATATTTTCGGGTCATTTTCTGAACTAGAATATCTTAATATTGGTGCAGTACGACAGTTGAATTTCTGCATCCTCTTGTCAATAAATATAACATGCTATTAAATACGGGTCAATTTTTTTAATACAAATGTATCAAACGAATCGAAAGTCTGAAAATAATAATAAAATCTGCAAGATTCTAATATTATTTTGAGGCGGGGCTTACCGATTGGAAAATTACTCCGGAATGTACTGCAAGTACTCAGTCATTCTGTAAAGGGTCTTCGGCAGGTCGGTAGAGCTAACACCTTCTAGATCCCGAAACAAAGATAGCTGCAGAAATGAAAGATAATTGCAACTGTCTTTTTTTCACTACATCACTGCCAGACAGTGGGATCTAGAAAGGTTCCACACACACACACACATTTTCTGAACTAGAATATCTTTTAACTGCTATTTGATTATTACTTAAAGGTACAAAACTATGAAATTTCTGTGTTCCAGGTATAGGTTTTACTTGACTGAATAGTTCTCCTAGTTCCTCTGACATTTTTGTGTACTGTTCCTTGCATATGTAACAGAAATTTAATTTAGTTATACATTTGTCTGTTTCCCATGTGATGTTGCGAAAAAGTGCCACTCTACTTCTAATTTATGCCTCGATTTGAAATCACACAGGCTCGCAATTTTTTTTTTATAACGAGCAGCTGCTCCATCTGACATAAAACTAATTTTTGAGAAAACAATTTTCTGTTTTATGAAATCAATTAATTTTGATATGAATAGCTGGGCAGCCACAGTATCATGCGTCTAAACTTCTGATATTACAATGAAACTTACATTTTCTAATTTACCATTCCTCTTATAATAAATTTCAAATGGGTGAATTGTTGCTTGAGAATTATTCCAATGATAACTCTGAGCTGCATTGATGACAAATGAGTAATTTTCCGAAAAATCGCAAATTACAAGAATTTCACCTTAAGCCAACAAATATTTTCTGTCCTTAAGAAATGAAGATTGTTTTTTGTAAATGAAGTCATGAGTTATGAGTTTATCAATTTCCTCAACGAAATACGAAACAAATTCGTCAACAGGCTTTATAATGGTTTCCAAGTTGCAACGATCAGAGGTCACCCACTGCTGAAAAATAATATCTTCGGCAATATTTTCCTCTAATTGTGAAAGGAGTTCTTCTTCGACAGTTTGTTTAGAGGAACATTGCTTGCAAAAACGCAAATAACAACCTGATGTCCTAATAGAAATATTACACAACATTTTTTCCATTATTTCTGCCTGTGATACTACTTTTAAGGGGGGACCCTACTCTAGAAGGTCGAAAAATCATGAATTTCCATATTTTTTTTGGCTGTCTAGAGTAAAGTGAAGTGTTTGGCTATTTTGGCTATTGGTTAAGGAATATTTGAAGATGTATTTTCCATGTCGTGAATGTAAATATAGTGAGTATTACACTGTTGGCAGCTGGGAACGTGGATGCTCTCTTTAAATCAATACCTAACTGGTGGAGAGTTTTTCTCAGCTTCTAGTAGACCGATCGGGCTGAAATTTTTTTTCAGTATATAGAAACATTTTATCTATCCTGTTACGTAGCCGTTTTTGAAAATTCCAAAAATTGCCAAAATGGCGGCCATTTTAGTTAAAAATCTGTTTTCTTTCATGAAAAATCACTATTTAAAAAATCATAAAACATTGAAAAACTCAGATATCAAAAAACGGCTACGTAACAAGTTAGATAATCCATTTTTGCATGTTAAAAAAAATTCAGCAAAATCGGTTCATTAGATGCTGAGAAAAATTTATCACCAGTTGAAAAAACATGGTTTCGAGAAAAACACTGGCAATAGCGTAATACTCACTATATTTGCACTCACGGTACACAAAATACATCTTCAAATATACCTTAATCCATAGCCGAAATGCCCGAACACCTCACCTTTCTCTAAACATCCGAAAAAAATATCACGAAAATTCATTATTTTTCAACTTTCCAGAGTAGGGTCCCCCCTTAAAGTGTTAGACATTAATTTAACATTTTCGTGTATTGTGCATACACACACGTTATGAGTCCCGGTACCATCAAGAAGTATGCAATGTTTAGGCCGCATCTGTGTAAATAAAGTAAAACCAATTTCAATACCACTACATGTCTCTTGAAAAATCATGTACGCCTCTTTGAGAGACATCATTAAAAGTCGTTTTTGAACATGTTCTTTTTTGCCATTTCGTACAGTCCTCCCACGATTATGGATCACTTAAGAAGATGTATGAATTCAAAAAATCATTTCTGATCAATTTTATTGTTTGTAAGTAATCTCTAAATGTTTTCAGTCACAGAAATATGTAATCTTTCACTTCATTGAGTATTTGTTTTCATATTTTGTGAATATTTCTCAGAAATTTTTTTTTATTTCATAACTCACCAAATACACAATTATGGATCACTTTTGAGAGCGGTTTTAATTATGAGACAATTCGCATCATATTATGGATCAGCATAATAAAAACAGCTTTTGGCAACGAATTTATTCAATAAACCTCATTCAAATTATGTAATTTGAAGAAATAACATATTTCAAATCCGATTAAAGATCCCGCATGGCCTGGCCACATTTGATGTGGCTTTTGAGGTTGCAGTTAGATCGAGACTCCAAGTTTGTCGCTTCCGAAGATAGCAATGAACCATTGTATACGGTACATCATAACAGTTTCCCGCTTTACGTAGTTTTCCTGTCCCTCGTGCCTTGGAAATAATATTTTTCAAAGGCTCAGCACTGTTTAGCTTCCGTTTAGAGCTCAATAGAAGTTGAGATGATCTTGTAATTGGTGAAAATCACATTTGAATCGGAGTGATCCATATTTATAGAAGACTATCTTGTCTCGGTCCTTATTATGGAACACTTAGAAAATAACTAGTTTTTACAGAAAAATCGTTATCAACCATCAACATTTCGATGAATCGTGAAGAACTTACCTTGATCTTTGTGTATGAGTTATTTTTTGCACGTGAATTAGCGATAATATCACATATGAACCTTATGAATGATGAGCGTGCTACTTACGCTGATTGAGACAAACGACAAATATTTTGATAGATTCTGGAAGACAATATTTCACGCTTATGAAAAGCACATCAATCTAGGAATAAAAACTATGTTTTCTATGTTCAAAGCTAGCAAATATGGCATATTTTACTGCAAAAATGTTACATGCCTTCGAACCGTTAGTTTAACTGAGTTAAATAACATGAGACACAAAAGTGATCCGTAATTGTGGGAGTTCCATAATTGTGGGGGGAGTGTAGCTCAAACACAAAATCGTTACTTCCTGGCATAGGTCTACTAATGTCATCATTGTCAAAAAGATCTATTACCGATTTTTTATCAATTTTACTGATTCCACGCCCACATTTCGAATTAGGGGTACAAAGTATACCCTGATCGTTAACAAGTGTTTTCATCTGTTTCACTATATATGGCGACGATTTTGGTTGTACTGACAATATTTTTACCTGGTCATTCCTGCTTGTAGTAGGAGCTTCAAATTTCTCCAATAAATGCATAATCATTTCATCATATGCTTCCTGCTTAGCCATGTCCGTTGAATCTATGCCGAATATGTTTCGTCGCACTGCCTGCGTGATCTCTGTAGATTTTTCAACACGATAATCGGTACTTCTCATGCTCCTGGTCGGAATTGGGGAAACTTCCAGTTTGTACGGACCCTGCAGCTGATCCACTGACGCGATTGCCTGTAATGATGGAACTGACGGTACTGCTTCTGAAAAAAATAAGTTCAAAAAATATTTATATAATAATACGTGCATATTATTATTTCTTTGTTATTATTTCTTCAAAAGTAATAACGTTCTTACCTAGCATGTCATTAATCTCTTCACAACTTATTAATGGCTGCTCAGCATCAATTGTTGGTGGTTGCGGGTTTTCACATGTTGATTCTTGCGGGCTTTTACTTGTTGATAGTTGTGGATCTCCGAAATCTTGCGTTGCTTCGTATTCATCCGTTCGTCGCTTTTTTTGTGGAACACTTCTGCTATGCGATATTACAGCTTGACAAGAAACACAAATGTGCATCGATTCATCCAGTTGGTGGTCATAACCCATGGACCGTATTTTTTCTATTATCGTTGAAGATAAACTGCGTGAACCCTTACGGCTGCACTTCTTTTTGTCAACAACTGCACAGCATTTCGAATATTTCAGTCGTGATATGAGCCGTTGCGGAACAGAGTGGTCTATGTGCCATTTAGCAAATTTGCCAGGAGAAGCAATTTTCGAAAAATCTCTGAATAAAATTCTGTTCAACGGATTCTTTCAAACAAAATGTTCTAATATAAAGGTTATGAAGTGGTTTAACATGTGAATACATAAAATTACCATTTTTTTGGCGAAATGAGTAAATTTACCATACCAATGTACATAGACCACTCTGACTTCATATATATTTTACTGGAATCCTCGTATCGTTTCGGAACAAAGTGGTCTATGTACATAAACACAAATAAAAATGACGTTAACTCGTACAAAATGGCTAGTGTCACATGTTATATGATGTACATGGCATGTCACATGTAACATGTGACGTGTAATATTACATGTAACACAAAATGTTACATATTACATGATGTTTGACATGTTACATTTTTCGTGTTACATTACGTGTAATATGTTACAAACTACGTGTAACATGTTACAGGACAAGTGACAAGTTACATATCACATGTTATTTGTTACATGTCACATGTTACATGATGGTACTACCTCGATTTATGTACATAGACCACTCTGTTCCAAAACAGAATGGCCATTCTGTTTCGGACGAAATTTCAACATGGTATAAATCAGCTTTAAAGTTCGATGTTTCGAAATTTTTCTACTCTCCTAACTTCAGTTTCTTAAGATCTACTTAATTATGGATTATGTAAAAAACTCATTTTTGAAAAAAAGGTCTTTAGATCACTCTGTTCCGCAACAGATCATATGTATATCCTTTTGATCCATGATAACAAAACTTAGTCGAACGTCTCTTCACAATTGCTATAAGTTGATTGAGTAGCGTTGTTATTTTGTCAGGCTTTTAAGCAGGTTCGAAACGTGCATACATATCACAACAGATAAAATAGGTAAAAGATAAGGTAGAATAAACATGTATTGTAGCAGTCAAAACACCAGCAGCAGCACTCCTCTCAGGAGAAAATTACCTACCGCGTTTGGGTTACCTATGTTCTACAGCGGCCACGTGCTCAAAAACAACACTCAAACACTGGTTCTACTATTACCTAATTTATTGACATTACACATTTACACAACATAACAAGTATTTCATTCTATCAGGGCGTTTTACACTAAAAAATAATATACCTTGGTTCTAGTTTGCATTTTCATTTTTTATTTTAGAGAATAACTTTTTTTCCTCAAATATGCTCAAGTTGCGATGTATGAACGAAATGTAGCCAACAATGTTGTCTTTCACCAACAAATTTTTAGCCAATTCGGAGATGATGTAGGACTTGGTATATAATTTTTTCCATATTTTTTTAAGAAAATTCAGACAATTTCCTCAAAGTTACTTATAAAACACTTTCTTGTAGAATTTACCGTTTTTGAATTATATGGATTTACAAAAAAATCGGCAAAAAAAAGTTTCGCCCTTTTCAGAAGACAGTCTAGACTAATTTTGGATAAAGTAAGTATGCAGAGACATTCGTTGTTTTGCTTTCGTCTCGATTAGATGCAAATTGTTTATCTCCGTTTGAGTTCGCAAAATAACAATACACGAGTTATCGTACGGGTGTTTTTTTTGTCGATTAGTTCTTGTGCTGCGCGATAACAATAGCCTGTTGTATATCGGCAGAAACATCTGCACACTGGTAGGGGCAGGCTACCCCGCCAGTGATTCGATACGCAGCTGATATATCAGCAAGAATAATTCTCCCGCACCGCTGTTACCCCGCTAGCAGCACGGACCACCATACGATCGAGCGAGTGGAAGTCAACTACAAGTGGCATCTACAAGGTCGCGTGTAAGATACGGCCACTGTGTCACAACACGAAGCTGGATCGTCATTGTTTGTTCTGCGGAGACACTCTTCCAGATTGATCCTACAAGCAGCCGTGAGGTCGTGACTTAGACGTTCGGTGAAGTATTACCTTTAGAATTTTTACTATTATTATCAATATTATTACTATGTTATAACATTATTATTAATATTATTATTGATATTATTATTATTGTTATTTTTATTATTATTACTATAATTATTATTATTATTATTATTATTACTATTGTTATTAGTATTAGTATTACTGTCTTTTTTTTATTTAATCCATTGTAGATTGAAAAATTGTTTTTTAAATTAATATCAACTACTTGATCCCCCCCATATTCGAAAATTTATCGTTTGTGTGCGGTAGAGCGTAACGCTCCCGCAAAATGGACGACATGCAGGTGCAACTTTTCCTGGATGTGGAAACAAACGGGGAAGAAATTGAAATTTCTCCCATCAGCTCACCCCTACCTTCCCCTGTGCCCTTCCCTTTGCCAAGTCCTGTACCAAGAGTACCGGAAGTACGGGTAAAAGCTTACCCAGATGCCGCTGGCGGTCCCTACGTTGTTTTTCTCCGGCCCATAAAGAAGCCATTGAATATTATTCAAATTGGCAAAGACCTGGCAAAACATTTTTCGGCCGTAACCGAGATTACGAAGGTGAGGCCGAACAAACTACGAGTTGTCGTGAGTAGCTTGAAGCAAGCGAACGAAATTGCTGGCTACGAGCTCTTCACGAGAGAGTATCGCGTGTACATCCCTGCCAAGGATGTAGAAATCGACGGTGTGGTTACCGAGGGGAATCTCACTGTCGATGACATTTTGCGTCATGGAGTTGGCTGATTTAAAAACCCCTTGATGCAAAGTGTAAAGATACTGGATTGCAAGCAATTGCATTCAGTATCCATCGAAGAAGGGAAGAAGAAATTCCTCCCTTCAGATTCCTTCCGAGTAACATTCGCCGGATCCGCGCTGCCGAACTACGTCCGCTTGGATAGGGTTCGTCTACCTGTACGCCTGTTTCTACCGCGGGTCATGCATTGCCAAAACTGTAAGCAGTTAGGTCACACAGCCACCTACTGCTGCAACAAGGCACGCTGTAGCAAGTGCGGAGGCAATCATGCTGAGAACGCTTGCAGTGGGGATACTGAAAAGTGTCTTTATTGCGAGGGAACTCGGCATGACCTGCCGGCATGTCCCGCGTACAAACAGCTCGAGGAAAAAATTAAGCGTTCCCTTAAGGAACGATCAAAGCGCTTTTTTGCAGAAATGCTTAAGAGGGCTGAGCCACCCTCGACAGGAAACATCTTTTCCTTCTTGCCAACTGATGAGGGTTCATCTGACGATCCCGTCGAAGGGTGTTCCTATGCCTTGCCAGAGGGATCTAGGAAGAGGAGAATGCACAACTCTCCTAATCTTTCTCGCAAAGGTCATAAGATAACCCCTAGCGGAATGACCAATAAGACAACACAAAAAGGAAGCGGTGAAGAAAAACCGAAGCAAGTACCCCCCGGTTTTAATTTCAAATCAAACCAGGAGTACCCACCGCTTCCTGGGGCACCAAAAACTCCTCGTGCACCCATTTCTCGATCAGAAGACATAAAAGAAACAGGGTTCATAAAATTCACTGATATTGTGGACTGGATATTTAAAACATTCAACATACCAGATCCCCTTCAAAACATTCTTCATGCCCTTCTCCCTACAGTGAAAACCTTTTTGAAGCAACTCACAGCAACTTGGCCCCTTTCATTTCAGCTATCGTATCTTTCGATGACTAATACGTCGAAAGAGGTTAGGAATTTTGCCACTGTGTTACAGTGGAACTGCAGAAGTATCATCCCCAAATTTGATTTTTTTTCACATTTGATAAACACATACAATTGTGATGCGTTCGCGCTCTGTGAAACTTTTCTCAATTCAAATGACCAACTTAATTTCCACGATTTTAACATCATTCGTCGAGATCGAGACTCACACGGTGGAGGGGTACTTTTAGGGATCAAAAAGTGCTATTCTTTTTTCAGAATCGACCTCCCCTCGATCTCGAAAATTGAAGTTGTTGCCATTCAAACGATTATGAATGGAAAAGACCTTTGCCTTGTTTCGTTATATATTCCCCCATCCGCGCGGATTGAACAGAAGCAACTCCTTGATATAGCAGAATTGCTTCCCGCACCTTTTTTGATTTTGGGAGATTTTAACTCTCACTGTTCGCTATGGGGGTCGCTGTACGACGACAACCGATCTTCTTTAATTTGTAACTTGATCGACGACTTCAATATGACAGTTTTGAATACTGGGGAAGCGACACGTGTACCTAATCCTCCAGCACGTGAAAGCGTGCTTGACCTATCCCTCTGCTCGACATCACTAGCGTTAGATTGCCAGTGGAAAGTAATCAACGATCCCCACGGTAGTGATCATCTTCCAATCGTTATATCAATTGATAATGGTTCAACTCCCCCGAACCCAATCAATATTTCCTACGACCTTACACGTAATATTGATTGGAAGCGTTATGAGTCTATTATAGCGCAATCTATCGAGACTCACGAGGAACTTCCTCCGGAGGAAGAATACACGTTCTTAGCTGGCTTGATAATCGACGCCGCGACTCAAGCTCAGACGAAACCGATACCCGGGGTAACGATTAGACAGCGCCCTCCCAACAAATGGTGGGACAAAGAGTGCTCTGAGCTGTACGCGCGAAGGTCCGCGGCGTATAAGGACTACCGGGAGCACGGCACTGTCAACCTGCTTCGAAAGTACGAGGCACTGGGCAGGCAGATGAAGAGCTTAGTAAAGGCGAAAAAACGCGGGTACTGGCGGCGGTTCGTAAACGCGTTGTCGAGGGAAACAGCGATGAGCACTCTTTGGGATACCGCCAGCGCATGCGGAACCGTGACGTTTCGAATGAGAGTGAGGAGTATTCAGATCGCTGGATACTCGATTTTGCCAAAAAGGTCTGTCCGGACTCTGTACCGGAACAGAAAACCTTTCGCGACGCGTTTTTAGTAACTACGGAAACGCCTCCATTTTCGATGTTGGAATTTTCAATGGCTCTCCTGTCGTGCAACAATAAGGCTCCAGGGTTAGATAGAATAAAATTCAACCTGTTGAAGAATCTACCCGACTCTGCAAAAAGACGCTTGTTGAATTTGTTCAACAAGTTTCTTGAGCTAAATATTGTTCCGCATGACTGGAGGGAGGTAAAAGTCTTTGGTATTCGGAAACCCGGGAAACCTGCCTCTGATCACAATTCATATAGGCCGATTGCGATGCTCTCTTGCCTCCGGAAATTAATGGAGAAAATGATCCTCTTACGGTTAGACAAATGGGTCGAAACAAACGGTTCACTTTCAGATACTCAATTTGGCTTTCGCCGGGGCAAAGGGGCGAACGATTGCCTAGCGTTGCTTTCTACTGAAATTCAACTCGCATTTGCTCGAAAAGAGCAAATGGCTTCTGCGTTCTTGGATATTAAGGGGGCTTTTGACCACCCAGGAGACCTTCTAAGGCTTTACCAAACAACGATATTGTCAGTTCTTGAGTACGGCTGTTTCTGCTTTCGCTCCGCTGTGAACACGCACATTATAAAATTAGAGAGAATACAATATCGTTGTTTGCGTATTGCCTTGGGTTGCATGCAGTCGACCCATACGATGAGTCTTGAAGTGTTAGCGGGTATTCTTCCGTTGAAACATCGTTTTTGGAATCTCTCTTACCGGTTGCTAATTCGATGCACAGTTATGAACCCATTAGTAATTGAAAATTTCAAGAGGTTGGTCGACCTTCAATCTCAATCCAGATTTATGACTTTATATTTTGACTATATGGCTCAAGATATTAATCCTTCTTCATACGATTCCTCCAATGTCGCACTTTTAGATACTTCTAATAATGCTATATTCTTCGACACCACCATGAAACAAGACATTTCTGGTATCCCGGATCAATTGCGACCCCAAGAGATCCCTAAGATTTTTTCGAATAAGTTTAAACATGTTAGTTATGATAAAAGGTTTTACACTGATGGGTCTAATCTAGAGGAGTCCAGTAGCTTCGGTGTTTTTCACGAAAATTTTACCGCCTCCTACAAACTCGATGCTCCTGCCTCCGTGTACGTCGCAGAACTAGCTGCTATTCAGTACTCTCTTGGAATCATCGAAACCCTACTCATAGACCACTACTTCATCTTCACAGATAGTCTCAGTGCCATTGAGGCTCTGCGATCGATGAAGCCTGTGAAGCACACCCTGTATTTCCTGGGGAAAATACGGCGGTTTTTAAGTGCTTTAACTGATAAAAATTACCGGGTTACCTTAGCGTGGGTCCCTCCTCATTGCTCGATTCCGGGTAATGAAAAGGCTGACTGTTTAGCTAAGGTGGGTGCTATTGATGGCGATATTTATGAAAGACCAATTGCTTATGATGAATTTTATAGCATTTTGCGTCAGAGAACACTCAACAGTTGGCAATCATCATGGAACTCAGATGAACTGGGACGGTGGCTACATTCCATTTTTCCTAAGGTATCGACGAAAGCATGGTTCAAGGGGTTGGATGTCGGTCGGGACTTCATTCGCGTGATGTCCAGACTTATGTCCAATCACTACACGTTAAACACGCATCTCTTTCGTCTAGGGCTTGTTGACAGTAATCACTGCGTTTGTGGCGATGGCTACCATGACATCGAGCATGTTGTTTGGTCGTGTACCGAATACTGTGGTGTTAGGTCCAAGCTTATAGATTCCCTTCGGGCCCGAGGAAAACAACCGAACGTACCCGTTAGAGACATTCTGGGAAGCGGTGATCTCCAGTACATGACACAGCTATTCTGCTTTCTGAAAAACGCTGACATTAAAATTTAAAATTTTCTTTGTCTATTTGTCAGATTAAGGATACAAATATGCTATGCTGAAGAAACGGAAACGAATAGCCCGCATCTATGCTTACACAAATATTTTGAACCCACAAAAAACAAGAATACAATTGCTGTACCAGTTGAAAAACAAAGTTCCAAAATAGTTTTAAGTCAAAATTGTATCTCCCCTCCTCTCACTTTAAATCCCCACTAGCTCGTAGTCGGCCGCGAGAATAAAAAAAAGGCCTTCCTCTTTTCCCTGCTAACGTAGAATTAATACGAATTGTACTTGGCTCAGTAAAACAGAAAATGTATCGTGCCGTGTCAAATAAACTAAATTTTGAACCAAGTATGCAGAGATGCATTAGGTGATGTCTTCACACCCAAAAAGTTTCAACCAATTCGGAGAGGGTGCTGCCAACCGCGGGTTCATTTGGCGCGAAATCCATCAATAGCACCATTTATTATTCTTTTGTCAGCATTTTTAGCATGCGATATGGGGCCATCCATATACCACGTGGACAGATTTTTAACGATTTTGACCTTCCCCCCCCTCCCCCTCCGTGGGCAATTGTCCCTATAAATTCTAAAAAAATTGTATGGACCGTGGACATTAGCCAACCCCCCCCCCCCCAAAGCTGTCCACGTGGTATGTGGATGGCCCCTATGAGACCTGAAGTCATTAACTCTCATTTGAAACAAAAATCATCATTAAAAACATTGTTAAAAGTGTGAATGATTTCATCGGCGCAGCCGACGGTAAGCTTCAAACACGTGCTTTTTTGCGCAGCGCGTCGTGCCGTATAGAAAAGAAATTTGCTATAGTCTTTCATAGGTCTGTCTTACCAGCACAGCCGGTTCGTTTCATATGCACGTTGTGAAATAGTGGTTTTTAGAGACTGTTTTTATTTTAGTGAAAACTAATATAAAATCACTCTAAAAAGGAAAAGTTTGCATTATTTTATGAAAAGCACTAGTCAATGTCGAATATTATGAATATCGTTGGTTGAAATGTTATGTTTTGAGCAGAATAATGAATTATTTCCTTAGGGTGACCGTCTTGCCCGTTGTTCCCCTACGAAGAATTTGGCATTTGAGATATTTATGCGATTACGTATTTGACATTCGTCAGTTATGCAAATAGTAGCTCTCATCAGTACTGAAGTTTTCTCGTGTCATACCAACTGAAAAACCTAACTTAATCCACCTAGCGGTCAGACCCAGCCTTTCTCATTCAAACTTTTATTTGTAAAAATGGATTTACATGAACGCTTCAATCCAATAAATGTATATTCACTCTTTAGGTTCTAAAATATTGATGTTGTAATCTATACATATAAAAATGTAGTTCTGTCTGTCTGTTCGATCCATATAGGCTCGAAAACTACCGAACCGATCGACGTGAAAATTTGTATGTAGGGGTTTTTGGTCCCGATAAAGGTTCCTATGATAGTCTGAGGCCCCTCCCTCTTCTGGAAAGGAGGGGTCCAATACAACTGAAACATACATTTCTGCACAACTCAAGAACGAACCAAGCAAATGAAACCGAATTTGGCATGTGGATGTTTTAAAGGGTAATAAATATGTCCATAATGGTTTGACGCCCCTCCCTCTTATGGAAGCACATGTTTCTGCACAAATTTCTGCACATCTCGCGAACTAATCAACTAAATGGAACCATATTTGGCAGGTGAATGTTTTTGGTGGTAACAAATATGTTCCATAATCGACCTCAGGCAACATTTTGGATTGTAAGATGGCAACTTCCGGTTTCTGGAAAACAGCCAAAAATGGACTATTTCCACCCAATATAATAATATCCGAATAAAGAAAGATACACAGGAGCTAAATTCGACCACAGATACAACTTTGAATTCTAAGATGGCGACTTTCGGTTTCGGAAAAAACAGCGGCAAACGACCAAATACCACCCAATATGGGTATTTTCGGAATCGTAATGATGCACTGGAACCACAGATCGACTTCAGACACCATTATGAATTGTAGGATGGCAACTTGTGGTTTCTATAAAACAGCCAAAAATGGCCGATTTCCGTCTAACATGAGTATCTCCGGATCTATAATGATACACAGCAGCTGAAATTGACCACAGACCCCATCTTGGATTCTAGGTTGGCGACTTCCGGTTCCTGGGAAACAGCGGAAAATGATCGAGTTACCCCCAATATGAGTGTTTCTTCAACCAGAATGACGTTCAGAGGCCGGAAAATATTTTAAATACCATTTTGAAATCCAAGATGGCGACTTTCGGTTTGTGAAAAACAGCCTAAATTAACCAAATACCATCCAATATGAGTATTTCTGGAACCAGAATGATGCAATGAGCTAACAATTGACCTCAGGCACCATTTTGAATCGGTAAATGGCAACTTATAGCAAACAGTCGAAAATGACCAAATAATACTCAACATGGATATTTCCGTAATCGAGATGATGCATAGAAACCAAACATTGACCCTTGACACCATTTTGAATTTAAAGACGACCACTGTTAGTTTCTGGAAAACAACCAAAATAACTAAATACCTCCCAATATGAGTATTTCCGGTGTCAGATTGATGCCAGAAAATTTGCTGAAAATTACCGAGTATCACCCAATATGAATATATTCAGAATTAGGGCGCCAAAAGCCAAAAGTCGAGGATTTATTCATTTCGATAAAACCAATCATTTCAAACGATTTGTCTTTTGACTTTGATCATATCCTATCGCCGGTTCGTCGTGCTTTTGCAGACTTTAAACACATCGCAAGGAATCAATGAATTTGGAACGTTCAAATAGTACAAAACCACATTTAAATTATGTTGAGACCACATATATCAACCGAAGCAGGTATAGTTTTAAATAGCCTTTGAATTTCTTTTCTTTCCATAACTTTTGAGCCACATATCAAATTGTTATGAAGTTTGTTATTTGTAAGTTTGAGAGATGACTTGTTCGTATGACACTAGTTAAGTTCAAATTAGTCATGTAATCTTTGAAATAATAGACTTTCGTTGTTTTATTAACAATTTCATGCATAACGGTGGCTTAAGTTCAATTATAATAAAATGAAATGGGAACGTATGGGGCAGCCAAACTTTCAAAACCACGTGTTCAATCATAATTGATCAGTTAACCCTTAACTAGCCCTCTCATCTGATAATAATATTGATCAAATCGGTTGTGTAGTTTCTGAGATAATGAAGTTTCGTGATTTTCACATTTCGGTACATTACAGACGAAGTTACAGTCCGATTACAGAAAAATTTAATAGGGTGTTATGAGGCAGCTAGACTTATTAGTTGACACTAATTTTGTAGAAATCGGTGCAGCCTTCACTGAGAAAAGTGAGTGAGTTCAAGTAGTCTTCGGAATATGTTCCTTTTCAAAGCTGGATTTCACATTTTTAAACATAACAGAAAAAGTAATAGTCTGATTGCAAAACAAATCAATAGGGTCTTATGGGGCAACTAGACCTTCCATTTGACCTTGATTTTATGAAAATCGGCTCAGCCATCTCTGAGAAACATGAGTGAGATTAAGTAGTCTTCAAAACACGTTTCTTTAAATAACTTTTGAACCACAAGTTCAATCTTCATGAAATTTAAAAGTTAAGGGTATTTCAGGTTGAAATCAATTTTGTTCAAATCGGTTGTGTAGTTTGCGAGATAATGATGTTTCATGATTTTTACATTTTGATACATAACCTCTAAACTAAAAATCCGATTACAATGAAATTTAGTAGGGTCTTATGGGACAACGAGACCTTTCATTTGCAGTTAATTTCATGAAAATCGGTCCAGCCATCTCTGAGAAAAGTGAGTGAGAATAAAAATCTGCACATACACACACACATACACACACACATACATACATACAGAAAATGCTCATATCGTCGAGCTGAGTCGAGTGATATATGCCATTCGGCCCTTTGGAGCACTTTCAAACTTTCGGTTTTGCAAGTGATTGCTATACCTTTCTAGGAGAAAGGCAAAAATACTAGAATGGCTGTTTTGATTTTTGTCCGCATTCCCATACATTTAACGCACTGTACTTACCTTACCAATTAGTCCCAAGCCGTGGTGTAGCCTTTGCTGTACGTAAGAGTCGTCTCCATTCCACTCGGTCCATGGCTGCAGTTCGCCAGCTCTGCAGTATGCGTAGGGTCCGCAGACGGATTGGTTTCAAGAACCATCTTTACCGGGCTGTCATCCGACATCCTTACAACATGCTCAGTCCACCGCAACCTGCCTGGCTTAGCGGTGAGGACGATAGATGGCTCCTCAAGCAGCTCCTGCAGTTCGTGGTTCATTCGCCTTCTCCAAACTCTATTTTCCATCTGCAGTCCACCGAAGATGGTACGCAACACCTTCCACTCAAAGACCGCAAGGGCGCGTCGCGTTGGACAAGCATAGTTCATGTCTCATGCCCGTAAAGGACTACCGGTCTGATCAGCATCTTGTAGATGGTTAACTTGGTGCGGCGACGAATTCTACTCGATCGGAGCGTCCTCCGGAGACCGAAGTATTGTATTGTATTGCTTTATTGAACACGTAACATAAGACATAAATCTTTTTCGTTACAAAGTATATAAATTACGAATGTATGAAGTGCGTCGACTTGTAGTAGTAGAAAAAATAACGAAGCGAATGTTTAAAGAATAATCATATACATAATTAACACTTGAAGTATTCTAGACATCTTATCTTAAAAACTACCGTGCTGTCGGTTAAAGCGATGTGCCGAGGGAGTTCGTTCCAATACACAAGACCTCGAACGAAGAAGGATTTGCCGTATCGTGCATTGCGATATCTTGGTAAAATGAATTTTCTCACTCTTGTGTTCTGGAAAGGTACTTATTTGTTGTAAAGATATTCAGGCTTTTTCGTTTTAATGAGATTGTGGATTATGCTACATGCTCTAAATTTCGGAAAATTTGAAAAAGAACAACCTAAGAGGTTTTGTTGCAAATTAGTAACACTAGAATATCTGTTTAAGTCGTAAACAAAACGAACACATGAGTTCAACGCAACTCGTATTCTATCAAGCATGGCGGCAGAGGCAGAAGGTAGTAGAAAATCCGTTGATACGAAATACGGATAAATCATCGCTTTGAAGAGCCGTAATTTAGTGTCACGATTAAAACAACGCGCCCAATGGTATAAGTATCTTAGAGCACCGTAAATCTTACCACACTGATGCGAAAGGTGTTTTTCCCATGTAAAGCCCGACTCAATGGTTATCCCTAAACTAACAGCATGATCAACGAAGGAAATCGAATCATTACCTAGTACGATATTTGGTATGGGAATTGTGTTGCGCTGATTTGAGGATGTAATCAACAATGCATTAGTTTTGGAAGCATTTAATTTCAATGAATTATTAACGGACCAAGCTTCAATTTTCTTAAGCAAGTTTAATCTAGCGCAATTGAAATAAAGTTGTACGCCATCTGCGAATCAATGGACAGTACAATATTTTAAAATCGAGGGTAAGTCGTTGATGTACAGCGAGAACAAGATTGGCCCAAGGACCGAACCCTGGGGTACTCCTGAAAGAATAGGAAGATAATCAGAGTAACAATTATTATAAAAACCTAAATTAATCCACCTAGCGGTCAGACCTAGCCTTTCTCATTCAAACTTTTATTTGTAAAAATAGATTTACATGAACGCTTCAATCCAATAAATGTAGGTATATTCACTCTTAAAAAATATTGATGTTGTAATCTATACATATAAAAATGCAATCCGGTCTGTCTGTCTGTCTGATCCATATAGGCTCGAAAATTACCGAACCGATCGGCGTGAAAATTTGTATGTAGGGGTTTTTGGTGCCGATAAAGGTTCCCATGATAGTTTGAGACCCCTCCCTTTTCTGAAAGGGAGGGGTCCCATACAAATGAAACATAAATTTCTGCACAACTCAAGAACAAACCAAGCAAATGAAACCGAATTTGGCATGTAGATGTTTTAAGGGGTTAAAAATATGTCCATAATGTTTTGACACCCCTCCTTCTTTTGGAAGGGAGGGATGCCATACAAATGAAACACAAATTTCTGCACATCTCGAGAGCTAACCAACTAAATGGAACCAAATTTGGCAGGTGAATGTTTTAGTGGTAAAACATATGTTCCATAATCGACCTTAGGCAACATTTTGGATTGTAAGATAGCAACTTCCGGTTTCTGGAAATCAGCCTAAAATGGACGATTCCCATTAAATATGAGTATCTCCGGAAACAGAAAGATGCACAGAGGCTCAAAATTGATCACAGACACAATCTTGAATTTTAAGATGGTGACTTCCGGTGTCTGGCAAACAGCCGGAAATGACCAAATACCATTCAATATGAATGTTTTCGGAACCAGAGTTACGCCCAGATGACAGAAATTGATTTCACAGCAATTTCAAAGTTCAAAATGTCGACTTTTGGTTTCTGAAAAACAGCCCAAAGTGACCAAATACCACCCATTATGAGTATCTCCGGAGCCAGAATGTTGCAAGAACACCACTATGAATTGTAGGATGGCAACTTCTGGTTTCTGGAAAACAGCCAAAAATGGCCAATTTCCGTCTGACATGAGTATCTCCGGATCTAGAATGATACACAGCAGCTGAAATCGACCACACATCCCATTTTGGATTCTAGGTTGGCGACTTCCGGTTCCTGGGAAACAGCCGAAAATGATAGAATAACACCCAATATGGGTGTTTCTGCAACCAGAATGACGCTCAGAGGCTAGAAATTATCTCAAATACCATTTTGAAATCCAAGATGGCGACTTCCGGTTTGTGAAAATCAGCCTAAAATAACCAATTACCATCCAATATGAGTATATCTGGAACTAAAATGATGCAATAAGATAACAATTGACCTCAGGCACCATTTTGAATTGCTAAATGGCAACTTTTAGGAAACAGTCGAGAATGGCCGAATAATACTCAATATAAATATTTCTGTAATCGAGATGATGCATAGAAACCAAACATTGACCCTGGAAACCATTTTGAATTTAAAGATGACCACTTTTAGTTTCTGGAAAACAACCAAAATAACTAAATACCTCCCAATATGGGTATTGCCGGTGTCAGATTGATGCCAGAAAATCTGCTAGAAATGACCGAATACCACCCAATATGAATATATTCAGACTTAAGGCGATGTACAGAAGCCAAAAGTCGAGGATATTGTCATTTCGCTAAACCCAATCATTTCGAACGATTTGTTATTTGACTTTGATCTTATCCTATAGCCGATTCGTCGTGCATTTGCAGACTTTTAACACATCGCAAGGAATTAATTTAATTGGAACGTTCAAATAGTACGATACCACATTTAAATTATGTTGAGGCCACATATATCGATCAAATCAGGTATAGTTTTAAATAGTCTTTGAATTTCTTCGCTTTCCATAACTTTTGAGCCACATATCAAATTGTTATGAAGTTTGTTATTTGTAAGTTCGAGAGATGACTCGTTCGTATGACACTAGTTATGTTCAAATAAGTCATGTAATCTTTGAGATAATACCCTTCCGTTGTTTTATTAACAATTTCATACATAACGGTTGCTTAAGTTCGATTATAATAAAATGAAATGGGAACGTATAAGGCAGCCAAACTTTTAAACCACGTGTTCAATCATAATTCATCAGTTACCCCTTAACTAGCTCGTTCATTTCCTATCGATATTGTTCAAATCGGTTGTGTGGTTTCTGAGATAATGAAGTTTCGTGATTTTCACATTTCGATACATTACAGACGAAGTTACAGTCCGATTACAGTAAAATTCAAGAGGGTGTTATGAGGCAGCTATTTCATTTGACACTAATTTTGTGGAAATCGGGTCAGCCCTCTTTGAGAAAAGTGAGTGAGTCCAAGTAGTCTTCGGAATATGTTCCTTTTCATAGCCTGATTTCACATTTTTAAACATAACAGGCAAAGTAATAGTCCGATTGCAAAAAAAAATCAATAGGGTCTTATGGGGCAACTAGACCTTCCATTTGACACTGATTTTATGAAAATCGGTCCAGCCATCTCTGAGAAACATGAGCGAGATTAAACAGTCTTAAGAACACGTTTCTTTTCATAACTTTGCAACCACAAGTTCAATCTTTATGAAATTCAAAACTTAAGGGTTTTCTAGATAGCCCGTTCTTTTGAGACCAATTTTGTTCAAATCGGTTGTGTAGTTTCTGAGATATTGATGTTTCATGATTTTCACATTTTTAAACATAACCTCTAAACTAAAAATCCGATTACAATAAAATTCAGTAGGGTCTTATGGGGCAACAAGACCTTTCATTTGCAATTAATTTCATGAAAATCGGTCTAGCCATCTCTGAGAAAAGTGAGTGAGAATAAAAATCTGCACATACACACACACACACACAAACACACATACACACACATACAGAAAATGCTCAGCTCGTCGAGCTGAGTCGAGTGATATATGCCATTCGGCCCTTTGGAGCACTTTTATACTTTCGGTTTTGCAAGTGATTGCTATACCTTTCTAGGAGAAAGGCAAAAACAGTCTGTTGCCGGTAACATAAAAAAGAATTTACCAAAGCAACGGAATTATCGTTGAAGAAGAACTTATCTTTGAGCTTTTCACACAATTTAGCATGCGAAATTGTATCGAATGCTTTGGAAAAATCAAGTAAAATCATGACAACTGAATTACCTCCATCAATTAGATCCAATGATCCAATCCAATGTCATCAATAACCTTCAGCATAGCTGTTTTTGTACTGTAACCTGGTCGATAACCTGACTGAACATGGGATAGTAGCTTGTGCTCGTTTATATATTTGCAGATCTGTGTTTCCATAATCCTTTCAAAAGCCTTGGATAGCGCACACAAGATTGATATTGGTCGAAGATTATTCAAGGAATTTGCATTAGATTTTTTCTTGATCGAGATAATTTTTGAGAATTTCCACCCATGCGGGTACATATTGCTTCTTATAATTGAATTAAACAAGTGCCTAATAGGCTGGATCAAAATAGGCAAAGCATGCTTAACGAATTTTATAGGAATATTATGAATACCAATAGCATTGGATCGGATTTCATAAATGGCATTAACAATTTCGTACTCTTCAACTTCATGAAACGTGAAACTAATGTTTGAATCATCAGTAGCAGATGAATTTTGCATGTGAGTTGATTCGGAAAAGTTGGAGGAGAAAAACGTATTAATTTCGTTAGCAGACAAATTCAATGAACAATCGGAGTCTTTTTTACGTACTCCTAATCGTTTGATTTTATCCCAAAAGTCATTACTGGACAGATTAGAATGAAAAAAATTGTTGTAATAATCTTTTCTAGCTTTATCAACTAAAGCAGTTACTCTGTTTCTTAATCGTTTGAATGCATTATGATCAGTATCAGTTTTTGTTTGTTTCCATTGCCGATGCGTTAGATCTCGATCAATTATGGCACGTTGGATCGTAGGAGTAAACCAAGGGTTATATTTCCGCTTAGAACGTATGGTACGCAATGGAACACATGTTTCAAATAACTGATAAATGTGTTCATTAAAGAACTCGAGCAGTAGATCAGGGTCATCAATGGAAAAAAAGTAATCCCAACGCATTGATTGGAATAGATTAATCACATAATGTGGGTCAATATTTTTATATGCATGATTTCCTGCCACGCGACGTTGAA
This sequence comes from Wyeomyia smithii, assembly GCF_029784165.1. NCBI lineage: Eukaryota > Metazoa > Arthropoda > Insecta > Diptera > Culicidae > Wyeomyia > Wyeomyia smithii. Next base: position 126,987,391 of record NC_073695.1, read on the forward strand.
TTTCTCTGCTGGTATCGTTGTCAGCAGTTACCAGTGAGCCCAGATACACGAGCTCGTCGACCACCTCGATTTCATCACCACCAACTTAAACTCGAGGTGAGAGGTTAACACTGTCTTCTGTGAACCCCTTCCTTTCATGTACTTCGTCTTCGATGCATTGATGACCAGTCCAATCCGTTTGGTTTCAGCCTTCAGCCCGATGTACACTACCCGTCATAAGTTTGGAATCGCTTTACTGAGTATTGCAACACCCAGTTTGAATATTGCAACACCTCCCGAAAAGTTTAGCATCTCCTAGAATAGGCGGATATCTCGTGTTTTGGACAACCTAGAAAGTTGCGATTTTCAGCAAAATTGTTCAGAAGGTCAAAGGTTGTGAAATTTTACCGCTATGTGGCGCTAGTGGGCACACAATTTGTCGTATTTTCAACTTAACTAATCTCACGATTCCGACCTGCTAGAAAGTTGCGGTGTTCAGCAAACTTGTTCAGGATGCTAAAGGCTTCTACATGGTAGACAACTTAGTACTGAATTACCCCACTATGCTGCGCTAGGGTACATGTGGTTCTTCGTATAGAAACTTCAACTCGTCGCGCGAATATTACTACCCAGAAAGTTGCGGTCTTTGGCTAGTGCCACCAGTTGTGGTCAAGCACGTCGAAACACAGTGTATATATTTTGGGTGTCTGCTCGTTGGATGGGGTTTACACGCGCTTTCTCAAACGCACCATGTACTGAAGTCAGAACCACTCGGCTTGCATGTAAACCGACGGCGTTGCGTGGTAGGTCTCCAGCTTGCAGGGTAAAGTAATACGAAATGCCCCCTTTGGTAGTCAAATCCTTCAATATCGGATTAGAGGCAAGTCTATTGCAACTCTTTGCAGCCGAGGTAATCAATTTAGTCGCGATATCGTCAATTTTCCCCATAGTAAAACGGGTTGTGTATGTTGCTGATCAAACTGTCAACATACCAACACAGTCGCATGCTATATGTTATAACCTCCTCAAATGAAAACACTTCTATAGAATAAACACACACAAAAGCTTACGTATTGTGTGAGGTAATCAAATTGTCAACATTCAAATTGGTTTCACTTCGTCATGTATAAACAATCTGTGTAAATGATGTCATTATTGAGCTAAACTAAGTTCGAAACGCTCAAAACTACATGCACACTAGCGCTGCGTTGCGGCTGAATTCCGCACTATACTATCCGCGAATTACAAGCCCTTGACTTCTTGAATAACTTTGCTGAAAATCGCTACTCTCTCAATGGTGGGATTTCTTATCTAAATAGCGTTCAAAACACTCAAAACTTCATGCACACTAGCGCTGCCTTGTGGCTGAATTCCGAACTTAACTCTCCTCCAACCACAATCCCTCGACCTCCTGAGCAACTTTGCTGAAGACCAGAACTCTCTAGGTTTTTAGAATCAAGAGATAGAGTTACATTGATCTGCCCATATCAAGTGATGCTAGTCTTTTTGGGATGTTGCAATATTCAAACTGGGTGTTGCAATACTCAGTAAAACGATTCCAAACTTATGACGGGTAGTGTATGTATCCGCCATCCGTAATACGTAGTCGTGCATAATTTGCCATAGCTGGTCCCGATCGATTGTGTCGTACGCCGATTTAAAATCGATGAACAAATGATGTGTGGGTTGGTGTGGGTTGTTGCAGTACTCCAGCTTGTCACCCTTTTTATATGTAAGCTGGAAATCGACCGTAATATTGATGTCGGGGTATTTCGGCTAAGCGGTCTTTAATTTTAGAATCAATTATTTAATTTTGTCCAACGTTTCGACACCGGTTGGTGTCTTCATCAGAGAAAAAATTCTAATTGTTCTTTGTCCTGTGACTTTTTAAAGCATATAACTGTTTGGTATAGTTCGGTAGTGTTAACATTGATGCTCGTGGTGTTTAATTTCTGTTGTATTCAAAAATCTGTGGTTGTTCTAACGGTTGCGTTTGCTGTGGTTCTTTTTATAGATGGGGCACACAATACCCTCCATCCACTGCTCCGGTACTCGTTCTTCCTCTCAAACCTTGACAATGACCCAGTGCACGGCTCTAGCCAGTGCTTCTCTACCGTATTTCAATAGGTCACTGGGAAGTTGGTCCACTCCAGCAGCTTTATTGTTTTCCAGCCGGCCAATCTTCTCCTCCACCTCCAGGAGATCGGGGGCTGGGATCCTGATGTCTTCTGCTCGTGCACCGAGGTCAGTTGCCATACCGTCCTCGCGCTCTACTGCGTCGCCGTTTAGATACTCGAAGTGCTGCTTCCACCTTTCGATCACCTCATACTCGTCTGTAAGGAGGTTGTCGTCCAAGCTCCTGCACATATCGGCTTGCGGCACGAAGTCTTTGCGCAAGCTGTTTAGCTTCTCGTAGAACTTTCGAACGTCGTTAGCTAGGTACAGTTCTACCATCGCAACGCGATCTCGGTCCTCTAGCTGGCGCTTCTTCCTTCGGAGGACCGAGTTTTGGCTGTTCCGTGCCTGTCGGTATCGTTCCACGTTCGCTCTCGTACGGTGTTGCAGCATTCTCACTCGTGCTGCATTCTTCTCCTCGACTAACCTTTTGCATTCGCCGTCAAACCAGTCACTTCTAGGATTCGGGGCTCTTGTACCTAGTAGCGCTACAGCAGTGCTACCTATGGCGGATCGGATGCTCCTCCAGCTATCTTCACAAGGGTAGCTGCGCCAAGCTGCGCTTCCATGGGTAGCTCTGCTTCCAGCTGCTGCTCGTTTTCCTGTGCAGCCTCGGCGTCCCGCAGTTGCTCAATGTTTGGTCGCGGCGTTCGACTTCGGCGGGTGTTATACACCGCACGGTGTGTCCGAAATGGCGGATTATCATACTTTAATGTACCTCGGATTTTTTTTCACCAAAAGTTAGTTTGGGTCCATACCTTTCAAAAACAACCGGTTTTAAAAAAATCCATCGGGGGAAAATTGAATAAAATTGATTTAAATTTTTTATGTATTTTTTTTTTGAATCATACTAATTTTTATTTGTTAAATACACTGATAACGTTCAAAATAAACAACTTTATCCCAATCTTAAGCTTAAAATAGCTTTCCTAGTAGATTTTTAGATTACATGTTGAAGAAAAAATGAGATATATACACAGGTATTGAAGAAACATTACGAAAAAAACCCGAACACATTTATATACTAGTGGTTGATATGCACTTGTTATTCACTCACTGCAAAGTGACCTTGGTTGCTATGGTGCATGTGAAAAAAATCAGTGATTGCTATGATTTACAACACATGTGAAACAGTGATATTAACAAACCATTTTGACAATGTTCAAACAAACAACGGCTCGTCAAGTTGATTTCGGTAGATTGTACAAAATGAAAAAGTTGAAGAGGTTGTTTATAAGACACGACCGCAGAGGTAACGTAGAATACGACAGCCTGTTTTATGTCAATGTCTTTCTTGGAATAGGTTTGGGAATATACTCAATTGGGGTTAATTAGTTTAGAGACTAGAGGCTCTAGATGACGTTTACCTCTGTAGCAGGCACCGCGGTTTCACTTGCTGCCGTATCCAAAACAAGAATGAAATTGAATTGTTTGTGCTAGCCACACGCTCTATAGAAAGCCACACACGCTAGCCACACGCTATATAGCAAGCCACGCACGCTAAATAGCAAGCCACACAAGCTATAGACATGCACACACACGCTAGACATGCACACGCTATATAGCAAACCACGCACGCTATATAGCAAGCCACACGCGCTATAAACATGCACACACGCGCTACAGACATGCATACACGCCATAAACATACACAGTTTCTTTCAGCTTCGGGTTGTATTCACCCAACGATATCTGAATCGGATTACCGCTGGTGGGGTCCAACTCAGATCGAAGGGAATCCGAACTGAAAGAGGTAAGAACTGCAGCTAACCACTACCACCGCCGCTGTTGCCCGCTGCTGATCCACTTCGCCTACTGCCATCGGTGTTGATGTCCGCTGCTGCTGCCTGCTGCTAGTAAACTGATTTGCTTGAGGAGAAACAGTCGCTTATATAGCCCGAAAAGTGCATTCCCAGCTAACTAGGTACTCCGTTCTGTCGTCCTTTTTAGGGAAAGGCAGCAAGCGACCAATCAAAAGTCGACATTTGCGTTTCGACAATGTTTAACAATTTTCAATATTACAATAGTTTAAACAATCAGATTACGATTTTCTGCATTTGGACGGGTGCTTAAATGATTTTCCAATCGATTGCTGCAAAAATGACAGAAATCGGTTGGAAACTGACTGGGTTTAAAACGTTTGAAATTGGACAATTTTTGTGGCGCTCTTGATGTTTTCGGTTTTGAAATTGGGTCCCTGTAATTGTATTCTACGTCAAAAAACACATGAACAGAATCGGCCTTTTGTGTTTCAAAAAAGTGAAACAACCTAAATTGATGCATAATACGCTGACAAAAACCATTAACATTGTTTCATTCTCGAATGCGACAAAGATAGTGGAATGTATTCCGAAGTTCTTTGCGGAAGCTGCTATATTGGATACTATAATATGTTTAACCACCTAGAAAGAATAAACCACAAATAAAACATATGAGTTTTTATCAAGTTTTGTAACAAAAATATGAAATTAGACAGATTAAAACAATTTACAAATTTTAACGTATTTTATCATGTATACACTCCCCCAACAATTATAGATCTCCCACAATTACGGATCACTTTTGTGTTTTATGTTATTTGACTCAGTTAAAAAAACCGTTTGAAGGCATGTAGCATTTTTGCAGTAAAACATACCATATTTGCTAGCTTTTTTTTTTTTTTTTAAGGGGGGATTTGTTAGTAGCTTAAGTATTTATGATAAATATTAGTAAATAATGAGTATGTGTGTCCAATCACAAATGGTGACTTCTCAACACTGTTAGAATTTTGTAATTTCAATTGTTAGGATTTGTTTGCTTTCTCAATTAGGACTTATCATTCGTAGGGATTTAAACCTACTTGTCAGAAAAGGGGAAGTAAACTTACAACTAACTTAATTGCTAACTTATTGGCTATAAAGAGAGCTTATCGTAGCAATTGAGGATTTCAACGATTTTTGTCGAAAATTGTTAATAATTTTATTTGACATAGCTTCTAATGGTTCAACACCAGTAAGTCTATGTAATTCGAGTGTACCAAACCAAGGAGGACGCTTCAAAATCATTTTCAGAATTTTATTCTGAATCCTTTGGAGCGTTTTCTTCCTTGTTGAACAGCAACTTGACCAGATCGGTACAGCATAAAGCATTGCTGGTCTAAAAATTTGTTTGTAAATCAAAAGTTTGTTCTTTAAACAAAGTTTAGAATTCCTGTTAATAAGAGGATATAAACATCTCGTATATTTGATGCACTTGGCTTGTATACTCTCAATGTGCTCTTTGAAAATAAGTTTTTTATCATAAATTAGTCCCAAGTACTTAACCTTGTCGGACCAACTTAAAATAACCCCATTCATCTTGACAACGTGATTTTTGTTTGGCTTGAGGAAAGAAGCCCTAGGCTTATGAGGAAAAATTATCATTTGAGTTTTAGAAGCATTGGGAGAGATTTTCCACTTTTGCAAGTAGGAAGAAAAAATATCTAAACTTTTCTGCAATCGACTGCATATGACACGAAGACTTTTTCCTTTTACGGAAATGCTTGTGTCATCGCAGAACAATGACTTTGTGCATCCTGGAGGCAAATCAGGAAGATCTGAAGTGAATATGTTGTACAGGACTGGACCCAAGACTGAACCTTGAGGCACACCTGCTCTGACAGGAAATCTATCAGATTTTGAATTCTGATAGACAACCTGCAGAGTTCGATCAGTAAGATAATTTTTTAAAATTTTGATTAGGAAAATTGGAAAATTAAAAGTTTGCAATTTCGCAATCAAACCTTTATGCCAAACACTGTCGAATGCTTTTTCTATGTCTAAAAGAGCAGCTCCAGTGGAATAACCTTCAGATTTGCTAGCTCGTATCATATTAGTAACTCTGAGCAATTGATGAGTTGTGGAATGCCCATGGCGAAATCCAAACTGTTCATTTGCAAAAATTGAATTTTCGTTGATGTGTGACATCATTCTGTTAAGAATAATTCTCTCAAACAGTTTACTTATTGAAGAAAGCAATCTGATTGGTCGATAACTTGAAACTTCAGCTGGGTTCTTATCCGGTTTTAAAATGGGAGTAATTTTTGCATTTTTCCATAATTTGGGAAAATATGCAATTTTGAAGCAGCAATTGAAAATTTTTACTAAAAATTCCATTGTGCTCTCAGGGAGATGTTTGATTAGTATATTGAAGATTCCATCGTCACCAGGTGCTTTCATATTTTTGAAATTTTTAATAATTGATTTAATCTCATTCAAGTTAGTTTCAATTATTTCTGCAGGTAAAAAATTCTGGGAAGAAATTAAATCAAATTGACGTGTGACTTCATTTTCAATTGGACTCACAAAATTCAAATTTGAGTTATGAACACTCTCAAACTGCTGAGCAAGTCTTTGAGCCTTTTGTTCATTGGATACAAGAAAACGTTCACCATCTTTTAAAACTGGAATAGGCTTTGAAGGTTTCTTAAGAATCTTCGACAGCTTCCAAAATGGTTTTGAATATGGTTTCAATTTTTCAACTTTAGTCTCAAAATTTTGATTTCTCAGAAGAGTAAATCTATGTTTAATCTCTTTCTGTAAATCTTTATAAATAGTTTTAAAAACAGGGTCACGAGAACGTTGATATTGACGTCTGCGGACATTTTTCAAACGAATTAGAAGTTGAAGATTTTCGTCAATTATTGATGAATCAAATTTCACTTGAGCCTTTGGAACAGAATAATTCCTGGCATCAACAATTGCACATTTTAATGCTTCCAAAGCGGAATCAATATTCACTTCGTTTTGCAAATCAAGCTCATTATTGAAATTTCTCTCAATATGAGTTTTGTATCTTTCCCAATTAGCCTTGTTATAATTAAAAACAGAGCTCATAGGGTTTAAAACTGATTCATGTGATAAAGAAAAAGTTATTGGAAGATGGTCAGAATCAAAGTCAGCATGTGTGATCAAATCACTACATACATGACTTTGATCTGTTAGCACCAAATCAATTGTTGAAGGGTTTCTTACAGAAGAAAAGCATGTAGGACTATTCGGAGACAAAATAGAATAGTATCCTGAAGAACAATCATTGAATAAAATTTTGCCATTGGAATTACTTTGAGAATTATTCCATGAACGATGTTTAGCGTTAAAATCGCCGATTATGAAAAATTTCGAACGATTTCTGGTGAGTTTTTGTAAATCACCTTTAAAATAATTTTTGTGCTCGCGTGTGCATTGAAATGGTAAATATGCTGCGGCAATAAATAAAATCCCAAGTTCAGTTTGAACTTCGATTCCCAAAGTTTCAATAACTTTCGTCTCAAGATGGGGAAGAGCACGATGTTTGATTCGGCGATGAATAACAATTGCAACTCCACCGCCGGAACCATGAATCCTATCATATCTATGAACCACGTAATTGGGATCATATTTTAATTTAATGTTAGGTTTCAAAAATGTTTCAGTAATAATTGCAATATGCACATTATTTACTGTTAAAAAATTAAAAAGCTCATTCTCATTGGCCTTCAATGAGCGAGCATTCCAATTTAATATTTCAATTGTTTTATTTAAAATCATTGCTAAATTTTAAATTAGAAACAATTTTAATAGTAAAATTTGTGCCTATTTGAATGGCTTCAAACATTGATTTTGCCTGCAACATGGCGTTCATAAGATCGAACATTGCCTGTTGCAAAAAAGAAAGTTTACCTGCCGTAATAGGCCCCAGGCAGTTGACATTAGAAAAAATATTTTCGGCAGCAATATTAGCTGGAGTAATAGGTGTACAATTATTTTCTAGCGTGTTTTGCTTACCCATATTAACGGTCATTTTCGAACTACCAACACTAGGCGGTATAATGTTCGAACTACCTGTAACCTGTGCATAAGTTAAACGGGTATGCAAAGGAGTAGGTAAACTATGCGTCACTGGTACGCTTGGAGAATTTTGTTTTGAAGTTGGTTTTAATTGAGAAATTGAATTTTGTTTACCTTGCCTTGCCTTAACAATTGCTTAACGGACTGGGCATTGATAAAAATTTGACATATGGTTGCCGTTACAATTCGCACAGCGAAAATTTTTACTCTCTTTCACAGGACATGTGTCCTTTTTGTGAGAAGAGTCTCCACAATTAAGACATTTTTGGTCCATGTTACAGAATTTGGAACCATGGCCATAACGTTGGCAAGTACGGCATTGGGTGATATGCTTTTCACCTCCGCCATACTTCCTATAAATTTCCCACTTTACACGCACATTATACAATGCATGTGCTTTATAAAAAAATTTTAAGCTGTTAACCTCATTGCGGTTAAAATGAATTAAATAATTAACAAGGGAAATTCCAGTTCTCTGACTGTTTTCGCCTCGTGATTTTTGTTTCATTAGAATTACTTGGGTAGGGGCTATGCCAAGTAATTCTGTTAAAGTAAGTTTGATCTCATCAACGGTTTGATCGTTGGTGAGACCTTTCAAGACAACCTTGAACGGCTTGGCGTTCTTGGTGTCATATGTAAAAAAATTGTACATCTTGTCAGTTAAATACTGAACAAGACGATCACGACCCTTTACTGAGTCGGCTAATAAGCGGCATTCACCTCTACGGCCAATTTGATAGGTAACTTTAACGTCAGAAACAAACGTTGAAAGTTCCTTTTTGAATATATTAAATTCAGAAGAAATAGTTACCACAATAGGTGGAACTTTCTCCTTTTTTAAAGATTTTATATTTTGTATAGTTTCATTATTGGTAACTTCCATTTCACCAGCTTCTTGCTCAGGCAAAATATCAAAAGGATTGTCACTACAGACACTCGATGTGTCAGAAAGAGATGCCTCTCTTTTCCTCCCCGCAGCGATGCGAGGTTTCTTTTTCCGTCCAGCCATATCAGGTGATACGAAAAAAGTTAAAACAAATGTTAAATTTAAAAGTAGGTAGTCTTGAGAAAGACTGATGGGAAATAACTTTCAGGTAGTCTTTAAAAGACACACTGACAAAACACAAACTTTGAAGCTATAGGCAGTCAAAGACCAGTCCACAAGCAACCGAAAAAACGTCTGATCTGTCGGACAGTTCAAGACGCACTGATATTTGCTAGCTTTGAACACAGAGAACATTGTTTTTATCCCAAGCTGGATGCGTTTTTTATTAGCGTAGAATATTGTAAATTACAATCAGCGCGAGTAGCGCGCTTCTCATTCATAAGGTTTCTGTGTGATATAATAGCTAATTCTCGGCCAAAAAACAGCTTATACACAAAAATCAAGGTGAGTTCTTCACGATTTACCAAAATGTTGATGGTTGATAGCGATTTTTCTATAAAAATAAGTTATTTTCTAAATGTTTCATGATAAGGACCAAGGCAAGGTAGCTTCTCACAGTTATGAACCACTTCGATTTAAATATGATTTTAGTCAGTTAAAACACCCTCGCAACTTCTATTGGGCTCTAAACGGAAGCTTAACAGTGTTGAGTCTTTGAAAAATACTGTTCTCAAAGAACGTGGGACGGGAAAGCTACGTGAGGCGACAAAAAGTTATGATGTACCGTATGGAACGGTTCATCGCCACCTTCGGGAGCGACATACCTCGACTCTCATTCTTACTGCAACCTCGAAAGTCACATAAAATGTGACCAGGCCATGTGAGAACTTTAAAACGATATAAAACATGGCAATTCTTCAAATTACATAATTTGAATGATGCAAATTGTTTCATAATTGGGACCGCTCTGAAAACTGATCCATAATTTTGTTTTTGATGAGTTGTGATAAAATAAATATATTTTCTGATAAATATTTATGAAACATGGAAACAAATACTCAATCAAATGAAAGATTACATATTTCTGTAACTGAAAACATTTAAAGATTACTTATATACAATAAAATAGGCCAGAAATGATTTTTTTGAATTCATACATCTTTTTAAGTGATCCATAATTGTGGGTGGACTGTAATAATTATATATTATTGCAAGGGATTCGGTTAAAAGTAAAAAATTTTCGTAAAAAACGCAGGTAGTTGAAACGGAAATAAATTCCTACATGTTGATGTTACACGATTTGTATAGATTACCAATCAAATCGAAAAATTTAGGTTGAAAAAACACTAAAAATTTAAATCAATTTTTTTCAAATTTCCCCCGATGGATTTTTTTAAAACCACCCAATTTTGAAAGGTTAGGACAAAAACTAACTTTTGGTGAAAGAAAATCCGAGGTACATTAAAGTACGATAATCCGGCACTTCGGACACACCGTGCACCGTCGATAGTTTTGAGCGCATGCACACAGCTACTAGGTGGTGGTCCGAATCTATATTCGCACTGCGGTAGGTACGAACGTTGATGATGTCGGAGAAGAACCTGCCGTCGATTAAAACGTGGTCGATTTGGCTCTCTGTCTGTTGGTCGGGTGATCTCCAGGTGGATTTGTGGTTACCTTTGCGGGGGGAGAAGGTACTTCGGACTACCTTACCACGGGAGACTGCAAAGTTTACGCACCGATGGTCGTTATCATTGGACACGGCATGCATGCTGTGTGGTCCGATTACCGGTCTGTACATTGCCTCCCGTCCTACCTTAGCATTCATGTCCCCAATGACGATTTTCACGTTTCGTCGCGGGCAGCTATCGTAGATCTGCTCCAGCTACGCGTAGAACGCTTTCTTCTCGTCGTCGGGTCTTGCTTCATGTGGGCAGTGCACGTTGATGATGCTGTAGTTGAAGAACCGGCCCTTCATCCTCAACTGGCACATCCTTGCGTTGATCGGCTGCCCCTCATCTTGCGTTGGCGCATCTTGCCCAGTACTATGAAGCCGGTTCCCAGCTCGCTGGTGATGCGACAACTCTGGTAGAAAGTAGCCGTTAGGTGCTCGCTTTTCCATACCTTCTGTCTTGTACAACAAAGTTCCGGCAGCGCTACGAATTCGAAATTGCGTGGGTGTAGCTCGTCGTAGATTCCTGTCGCATCCTGGAAAGCAGAGCGATTTGCAGTTCCATGTCCCAAGTATCCATTTGTAGTCCTTATTTCGTTACCTAGGTCCATGCCGATTGTTCCGATACGTATTATATCTTACGTTGTTTGAACCATGTTGTCTTCCGGGGCGGCTCGTTGGGCCTTCGCTAACTCCCTGTCTCGCCCGGGGACCATCGGGTCAGCTCTTTTTAGAGTCCCACGCTGCCAGCAGGACGTTGATCAGCCGCTCCTAACATGAAGATCAGACGCTGTTTTGAGCCGCACCATCTTGGTGAACAGACGCTCGGGTTGGCGAAGAATTTCCTCTACCGCCGGAATATGGTTTACGCGCCAATGATCGCGTCACACCTTCTCACTTAGCTATTGTCGGATGACAACCTTGTCCAGGCAACACCAACCAGTTGTATCCAAGTTTAACCGGCAGTCTAGTGTAATCATATGACTCGTGGAGGTGTGAGATAGGAGCTTGTGAGGGCTGAAGCTATGTTTGACGCTCCTTCCAGGTTGTCAACTCACCATTTGATGCCTAACGCACTGTGCACCGTGTCTAACGATAACGGCCATCAGTGCGCAAATTTTGAGGCCTCCTTGGTCTGGAAGTCCGAAGTACCTTTTCTCCTGCAAAGATATTCACAAATCCACCTGGAGATCAACCGACCAACAGACAGAGAATCAAGTCGACCACTTCTAATCGACGGCAGGTTCTTCTCCGACATCATCAAAGCCTGGGGGGCAAATAGCGGTCTCGATCAACTAGATTAGTTGAGAGAATTTGTTATCGATATAGTTTTTGGCACATTTTGCATGTTGTAGGATAAGTGCAACGATTCACCTTGCCCCAGTGCTGAGTCGAGAAAATGCTGTAGCGCTACTAGGTACAAGGGCTCCGAATCATAGAAATGACTGGTTTGACGGCGAATGCAACCAGTTAGTCGAGTGCAATACCGTACGAGAGCGAACGTAGAACGAAACCGACAGGCACAGCCAAAACTCAGTCCTCCGAAGGAAGAACGTCAGCAATAGGACCGAGATCGCGTTGCGATGGAAGAGCTGTACAAAGCTAATGACACTCAGAAGTTCTACGAGAAGCTGAACAGCTTCTGTAAAGGCTACGGGTCGCAAGCCGATATGTGCAGGAGTTTGGACGGCAACCTTCTTACGGACGAGTGTGAGGAGATCGAAAGATGTAAGTAGCATTTCGATGAGCATCTGCACGGCGATGCAGTAGAGCGCGAGGACGGTATGGCAATTAATCTTGGTGCGCTAGCAGAAGGCAACAGGATTCCAGTTCCCGAAATCCATAAGGTGGAGGAGGAGATTGGCCGGCAGAAAAACAATAAAGCTGCTGGAGTTGACCAACTTTCAAGTGAGTTGTTAAAATACGGTGGAGAAACACTGGTTAGAGCCGTGCGCTTGGTCGTTAAGATTCGTTTCTCGGGAAAACTGTTCAATATTGCCCTCGAAAGTGTCATTAGAAGACCGGGGATTAAAACGAGTGGCACGATATTCCAAAAGTCGGTTCATCTATTTGGTTTCGCCGACGAAATCGACATTGTAGTGAAGATGGCGAAGACGTACATTGGACTGAATGTCGAAGTCAAACGGATTGAACTGGTCATCAATGCATCGAGGACGAAGTACATGAAAGGAAGGAAGTTCAAGTTGGTAGTGATGAAATCGAGGTGGTCGACGAGTTTGTGTAGCTGGGTTCACTGGTAACTCTCAATAACGATACGAGCAGAGAAGTCGGTCTCCGGAGGACGCTCCGATTGGGTAGAACTCGCCGCCGCACCAGGTTAACCATCTACAGGACAGTGTACAGACTGGTAGTCCTCTACGGCCATGAGATATGGACTATGCCTGGACTGTCACATTTTGACGTTGACTAACGTCTATATCGAAGTTAGGCCCCTGAATTTAAAAATCTAGTAATTCAACCAGGGAAAACCAGAGAAAAGTGGTCAGGTTTTGAGCGCTTATTTTGCAGTCATCTATAATCAGGTTTTTTGGGGAAACTCGGGTCAACCTATATAAAATTTCGGCACAAAATTTCCGAAATATCGGTGGTGTTGCGAGAATTCTGTATAAAATGAGATTAAACCATGATGGCTCTATAATATGCATTAACGAGCCCAAGAATCATTCTTAAGTGTGCACAATTTTCATTGACAATTGAGCTAATAGTTCAGAACTAACATAAATAGAGTCTGACTGCTTTGACTCTAATTGACAGTTTTCTTAAAATAATGAACAAACGTCGTTGAAGTTGTTTGTTCAAAAATTTACAAAGCAAAGCCATGATCCTGTGGTACAGATTTTTGTATGCATTTTATTGCGGTATTAGTACAGTTAAAACAGATTTTTGCAGCTTCCACTACAGATGGCAACACTGTCTTCTGGTCAAATCAGTTTCATTCTCTCGGCGAAAGCTTAGATGGACGGACGGTCCTAATTAATATTAGCTTAGCGGGTTGTGGCAGTAGCAACAGCGGATTGCGGCAGTAGCAGCAGCGGATTGCTTCAGTATCAGCAGTGGGTTGCGCAGAAACCTGACCTGTACTAATTCAATCTGGTGGATTCAGATGTCAGCGTAAGGGCTTCATATTATTGTAGATGTTTCCACAACAGAGCGAACTAGTGAGACGTATAGCGATAGCAGACAAAACGGATCAGTAAACTCTTTGGCGATTCTCATTATGAAGCCGAGGTTTCTGTTTGCTTGTGCAATGATATCAGAATAGTGGTGCTTGAAGGACAGTTGTGATTCAAGTAGTACACCTAGATCTTTTGTTACCGACACTTTCTTGAGGGTTTCTCCACATATACTGCAGTTCCAAGGTAGGGGGCTGTTCAATAATTACGTAAGCATATTTTTCCACTTTTTTTTACACCAATCAGAGAATGCACCAGGATATTTTTGCAATTTTTTGCAGCCCGTTATGGATCGAATGATGCGAAACAGTTTAAGATCATCAGCATAGATTAGTTTACAGCCAAGTGGAATGACGTAACAAACATCGTTGAAAAAAAGATTGAAAAGCAATGATCTAAGGTTGCTTCCCTGAGGAACACTCGACAGGTTAACGAAGTTATTTGACTCGGTGTTGCCTAATTTAACGTACAGTGTGCGGTATTGTTTTTTGATGTAAAATGTCTTACAAATTCATGAAACGTCGAGATCTGGTATTATTTCGATTTTTCCATTCGATCATTTCGACTTTCTAGGACTTTGAAAACTTTCGAGCTTGTTGCCGATGGAATATATGGGAAAAGTTTTTCCTTCGAATTCCGCTTAGAAGTAGGGCTGGAAGGTATCGTCTTTTCGAAAAGAGTACTCTTGCAAACCACCTTGAGGCATGTGTTCCCGAAGTCTGATTGATTTTGCAAGAATACTCTTTCCGGGAAAAATAAACATTGTACCTTCTACTTCAAAACGAAATCCGAAGGTCAAAATTTTCGCATATATTCCATTGGTTACAATTTCAAAAATTTTCAAAGTCTCAGAAAGTCGAATTTTTGGAATAAATTTTTTTTCGAGATACCTGACACCAGATCTCAACGTTTATGCATTTTCGAGACATTTTACATTATTTTTTTGACGTAGGACTACGTCTTTGTTTTCTATACTGGATTACATTTTGTGAAATTAAAAATGAAACTGGCAAATTTTGCGTCAGATTTCAAACGATTATAGCAAGCGAACGACTTGATGCATCTTAGTCATTTATGTGTCGGTGGATAGATAAAATGTGTAACAATTGTTTGATATAATGTTTAACATTGTTGCTTTACTGCTTAATGGTGAAAAAAGGTGAAAAGTTCCAAGGTCAAGCTCTCCCATACATTTCCCTCGCTATTTCCTTGCTTTCCGAGCACGGATAACAATAACATGGACGGAATAAATTCCACTGCCTACATATTTTGACTGAAAAAAGTGTTTTGGTTTGTTTGTCTTTCTCTAAGCTGCGTGGCCACGCCCTAATGGCAAAAATCTACTCTGAACTCGATACAAAAGACTGCGTGTAGTAAATTAAGCTTCAGTCTAGTTTGTCACACAAAAGCGAGTGGAGTATAGCTGTTAGAGGTACGCGACATTGAGAAACGAGAGCTGCATGCGAGTCAACTTCCAGGCACTGCGGAGCATGTTACCTTTATTTTGCATACGGCACCAACAGTTACCATCGTACGCTGCAGGATATTTTGCTGGCACAGCTACTGGAGGGCACAGTGGAGAGCAAATTTCATCATGCGCGGTCAAGCGAAATATTCAACACTACCGGTGGTGGTGCGATCATCAACGTTCTGCAGCACACATTTTGAGCTGAAGATTATGGAATCAGTTCTTTCCAGAACTATAAATGTTTGGAGATAAGAGTTATGAGAATTTTCACAACTATTACTAGTGTGAAATGTTCATCTATTTCTCAATAATCATTTTTACAATAACGACCAGGGCGCACCAAAGATAAACGGTAGTGTTGCCTATAAATAGTTTATCACAGCAAGATATAACCCTCGTTTCAAGAATTTTCACTGTTAAATTGAGTGATTTTCCGGTTTAACTGTTTGTGCCCACTCGAACACCGTTATCAGTCAAATATTAGTAACGAAAATTAGTTAACCTATGAACCCGAGTGATTTTCGCATCGGGAAAGCAAAAACTTTCTTTTGGTGCCTATGAAAATCACTCAGTAGTATCGAAGGTATTTTGTTTTGTTTCTCTTTCTATAAGCTGCATGGCCACGCCCTAAGGGCAAAAATCTACGCTGAACTCGATACAAAAGACTGCGTGTAGAAAATTCAGCTTCAGTATAGTTTGTCACACTAGCGAGTGGATTACCGCTCTTTTGTATCGAAACTGACAACATTGAGACACGAAAGCTGCATACGCACTTTGTTTTTATTCTCGCTTATTTACCGTCGGTCTAGTTCCGCCACTATTATTGTGCCAATCACCGACGCCCGGGAAGGCGACTCCACCCAGGACCCCAACTCACGACCCGTTGATTAACGGACCGGCGCCAACGGCTTTACTTCCTCATACGATGAAAGGCGTGATCCCAGAGATTTTTCGCCTCAGAAAGATTCGAACCCAGGCGTCGAGCGTGGTTGGCGGAGACGTTACCAATCACGCTAGGCCCAGTCGTCTTCCAGGCACTAATTATTTTTTTTCCTTTACGGAATAGAAAGATAGAACGTATATACAACGATTTCACGTAAATTATGAAGCTTAGGAAAGACAAAGAACTAACATACATACATATCTAATATATGTGATTAACACGACCGGCATTTTTGCTTCGCAGTTAAAAACATGCTAATTGAAAATTTGTACATCTGTTTTCACAGTTATTTGGTACCATTTATTTGTAATTTGTTTGAAATTTTACCTTTATGATAACCATGATAACCATGATTTATGGGTTTTTACTGCCCATGGGAAAAAATGTTGTGCTCGTTTCAAATTCCAGTAGCCGCTTTGTTTCGTGTTCTTATCCTGATTTTAGCTAATCTAACGCTCAAGCGAAATAAAATGGACAGTTGAATGTTGTTACAACTTTTAGTGTGGGTTTGAGACAAAACACCCGACACCTATCCGACTAGCAGACTGTAATACCCAAAACTGAATAAAAAGACAACAGGTATAGTGTTAACGTTTCACATTACTCAATTTGTCGGTTCACATGGCTTTACATTGAGGGTATCACTCGTGCCTCCTAGCTCCTATGATCTTTCCCTAGCTATTTCACACATTTTGCTTATCATTAACTACTCACGGTACCGTGTCTTCGATCTTATAGGGATCCGAGTCAAGTTACGCAGTACGCACCGATAGCGAGGCGCTCTTGTTGCTTGCCGCCCACAGCGTGATCCTAGAACGACTCCAATGGTTGTCGAGTCCGCAAACTAAGTAGCAGCTCCGCTGCCAATCTCCGAAATGGTGCAGATCTAAACCGTGATGACGAGATTGGGACTGCAAATAAGATATGCAAAAAGAAAAGCCCTGTGGCCCCAGGAAATTAGCCACGGTTTAAGTTCGCTCTAATCGCACCACTTACTTCGCGTACGAAGGCTTTTTGATTCTGAATAGCTCTAGTTCAGTTAGAGTACAGCTTCCTGTTCGCTTTAAAGCACCAACGTCGTATTGGGTTCCTCGGTGCAACGATTTCTCTCTAGCCGACCCCGCGATCGTGATATGCAGTGCGTATGGAGAGCTCGCTCTTCGATTGCCTGATTCGACCGTACTAGGTGTGTCGATGTTTGCATGCGTCCCTGTTTGTAGGAGTTTGTTAATACCGAGGCCAAAACGATCATGGTTGGTGCAATTTCTTACCGGTTCTTTTAATGTGATGTGACTCGAATGATGAGAATTTGCGGTCACCGTTTAGACTTTACACGTGCACTGAGGGATGGGAGTTGACCATCGGCGGCATCCACGTGTGTTGGAGGTTTGACCGTTTCCTCACTTCAAAAAGCACCGGACCTCGCCACCAAATTGCTCACTTCGCTACCCGCGAATTGGATTTCCCTGCTGCTCTGCTATTCCAATGGGTATCGGATTTGGTCGCAGTTTCGTGACACGAGGTTCACGATTTCGCAAAGGCGGTCTGTCTGTTCACGAACTAGTTTCTGGCTAATCGTAAAGATCTAATCACCTTGAACAGCGATAAAATTGTGAATTGAATGTGCACCAGCGACAGACGTCACGAAATTCTTCGCAATCTCTATGCGTGTTAATTTTCTAACCGCACCAATATTCGCTGTTTGACACTGATAACGGACGCACCTTCTTGTGAGACGATCTGTCGGCGACTCGCCTGGCTAGTGTTCAAGCTATTCTGCTTCTTGCGATGTGGAGGCTTCTTCCCTGTACGCGTCCGTTTCCATTGCGTTCACCCTATTAAAACGATGTGGTGTCTGCTGTGGTGGTAGTGACGGCCGGTTGCTCGGCGCTGGCGTTGCAAAGTTTGGTTCCAGCAGCGAACTGTGCGGCGTTGGAATCCTACGCTGTCGGTTTAAAAGCATCCTGGTCTCGTCGTAGCTAGTGCAGACCTCCACTATGTCTTGTAGTGTTCGAGGTCTCGCGGCTGTCAGGATCGCTGCGTAATCAGCGTTCATGTTTTTCTTCACGATGAAGCACTTGTCTTCTTCATAGATAGCAGGTTCTACAAATCGAAAAAGGGCAGAAATATCTCGGTAGTACTTGGCGAATGATTCATTTGTTCCTTGGAATCTAAAGCTGGCCTCTAGACGTAGAATCTGGGAATATTCGCTTGGCAGGAACTCTTTCCTGATCTCCCGCTTGAAGGCGTCCCAAGTTTCAAGCAACCGCTGCGAGGTAGCCCGCGCGTACCAATCCAACGCATCCTCTTGCAATAGATGTTTGATCGACAGTAGCAATGTGTCGTCGTTCATACCTTCCGACCTTGCGAAGGTTTCCACCCGATCGAGGAATACGTTGAGTGACGTCGTATCCTTTTCGCCCCGAAATTTGAAGGGCCAGTTGTGAACTGCCTTTAGCACCCTTCTCTCGTCTCGTGCTGGCTGTGCTCGTTCGTGTTGAAGAAGACGATTCAACAGATCATCTCTAATTCTGTGGTAGTCCTGTCTCGCTCGCTCTTCTCGTTCTCCAGCTTGCCTAATCTGCGCTTCCCGTTCTGCCTCTCTTATCCGTGCTTCCCTCGCTTGTTCCATTTGCTCTATATTAATCCTTGCTTGCTCTCTTAATCTTCTCGTTTGCTGTTCCTGCCCTTGTATCTCTCTTTGCCGCCTCTCTCTGTCTTCATCTACGTTGTTCTCGTATGCGGGGGGAGGTGTTCCATACCTGGGAGGGAACGCCCGCGAGCGTCGGGCATTCATTGCGCTGTCCGGTTCTTGCCGCGGGTTTGACAACAGTAGACCTCGACCTCGGCCTCCTGAAAACGACAGAAGTCTTGGCTGCCAAGGTGGTGGAGATGTATCCTCCTCTCCTTGGCTGTTGCTTCCACCCACCGCTCCTTCCTCACTATTTACTGACCATCGCATTACCCCGGTTGGGTTGCTTTGAGGGTTCACTGTAGACTCACTCAATTGCACACCATCGACCGAAAATTTGAGCTTACCCACAACCCTGTTAAACATAATGTTTACTTGCATCAACACCTGTGTATGTGCTTGTTGCAGATCATCCGGGGGATTGATCAAATTAAGTCGATTTCTATAATGATTAAGACGCGATTGAAGGCACGATAAATCGTTAACATTGTCCCTATCGCAGGCTTCTTCTACCAGTGTGTGAAGTGCCTCAAGCTGTGCTTGGCACTCATGGATGTTGGCTTGAGCACTCATAACATGTTCTGAGCTAGTGGGCTTATTATCCCTCAAAATTTCCTCTTGAATCAGAGCCTTAAGGCGGATCACTTTTCCCCTATGTGTAGTTGGCCCTAAGTTCACTACGTGGCGCAGTGCTAGTTCGTAGTTGATTTCATCATCAGTCAAATGCGTGTAGTCCATTTTCAAATGTTGCGCGAGGCTGAAAACTTATTGCTTCAATGGCTTGGAACGCACAAAGCCAAAAATTACAAAAACAAATCACAAATCCGAGAATTGCTAACGGTAGTTACAAGTGGATTATTCAGTTGGGCGCCAATGTTACAACTTTTAGTGTGGGTTTGAGACAAAACACCCGACACCTATCCGACTAGCAGACTGTAATACCCAAAACTGAATAAAAAGACAACAGGTATAGTGTTAACGTTTCACATTACTCAATTTGTCGGTTCACATGGCTTTACATTGAGGGTATCACTCGTGCCTCCTAGCTCCTATGATCTTTCCCTAGCTATTTCACACATTTTGCTTATCATTAACTACTCACGGTACCGTGTCTTCGATCTTATAGGGATCCGAGTCAAGTTACGCAGTACGCACCGATAGCGAGGCGCTCTTGTTGCTTGCCGCCCACAGCGTGATCCTAGAACGACTCCAATGGTTGTCGAGTCCGCAAACTAAGTAGCAGCTCCGCTGCCAATCTCCGAAATGGTGCAGATCTAAACCGTGATGACGAGATTGGGACTGCAAATAAGATATGCAAAAAGAAAAGCCCTGTGGCCCCAGGAAATTAGCCACGGTTTAAGTTCGCTCTAATCGCACCACTTACTTCGCGTACGAGGGCTTTTTGATTCTGAATAGCTCTAGTTCAGTTAGAGTACAGCTTCCTGTTCGCTTTAAAGCACCAACGTCGTATTGGGTTCCTCGGTGCAACGATTTCTCTCTAGCCGACCCCGCGATCGTGATATGCAGTGCGTATGGAGAGCTCGCTCTTCGATTGCCTGATTCGACCGTACTAGGTGTGTCGATGTTTGCATGCGTCCCTGTTTGTAGGAGTTTGTTAATACCGAGGCCAAAACGATCATGGTTGGTGCAATTTCTTACCGGTTCTTTTAATGTGATGTGACTCGAATGATGAGAATTTGCGGTCACCGTTTAGACTTTACACGTGCACTGAGGGATGGGAGTTGACCATCGGCGGCATCCACGTGTGTTGGAGGTTTGACCGTTTCCTCACTTCAAAAAGCACCGGACCTCGCCACCAAATTGCTCACTTCGCTACCCGCGAATTGGATTTCCCTGCTGCTCTGCTATTCCAATGGGTATCGGATTTGGTCGCAGTTTCGTGACACGAGGTTCACGATTTCGCAAAGGCGATCTGTCTGTTCACGAACTAGTTTCTGGCTAATCGTAAAGATCTAATCACCTTGAACAGCGATAAAATTGTGAATTGAATGTGCACCAGCGACAGACGTCACGAAATTCTTCGCAATCTCTATGCGTGTTAATTTTCTAACCGCACCAATATTCGCTGTTTGACACTGATAACGGACGCACCTTCTTGTGAGACGATCTTTCGGCGACTCGCCTGGCTAGTGTTCAAGCTATTCTGCTTCCCCTGTCTGGTTGACTGCTTCTCCGTGTGCGTGTGCTCGCGCGGCGGAAGGCGATTGGCAATCCAATTTAATGGCCGGCTCACTTTGCAAGCAAGTAGCCCCGCGGCGTAATAAGATGTTACGACTGGGCGTCACCTTTCGGGTTGCACGTTCCGTAAACACTACTGCTTTTTAGCTTAATTTAATTCTTCAATTTGGTTAACATTTTTAATTCTAGCTTTGTATTTAATTGAACGATGGTATCGTCACTAATAATTTCTTAACTATCAAAACAAATCTAACAATGTTTATTCAACTAAACTATAAAATAACTGAAACTCCTTAACGTGTTGAATCCACACAGCAGTGGTAATTTTGCTTTCATGCCAAAAAAATTAGAAGAATTCTCAAGTTTAGTTTATTTCTATTCTGCGGCTCAGGTATCACGAATTTATTACAGATAAGACGGAAAAACGAAAGAAATGCTTGACGATTGCAAACCTGAAACGAGAGAAATGTTAGAGAAACTACTCAAGTTAGAGATGAATCACAGTTTCTTTCGTTCGCTTAGTTCGATTCTTCATTAGAGTCGCTTCGAATTTTCGACGCTGAAAGGCTTACTTTTTCTCACTGGATTCTTACGACAGGAACTCAAAAACGGATCCGAGCTTAGCAGCAGTCTGTTTAGGATATCTCGATTGCAAGCCGTTCTCGAGAACTTTCTCGTAAAGTTCTGGCGATATACTCTAAAATGTTTATTACGTGCCTCTGCAGTAGGGTGGGGAATCGTTATATGGAAAAAACGAAAATTGATAGCAGAAAGCCACAACCAAGTTTTTTTGTTGTATTTGGGGCCCTAAACAATCCTTAATCTATCGGAAGTCGATTGGTTTTGTCTTCGCTTGGCGCATTGCATTTCAAATTCATATGGAGATTTGTATGGAAAAACCAACTTTTTTGCATTTTCCAATCTAAAGAGCTCAAAATGGCCCACACCATAGGTTTTATGACTTCAAATTATAGGTTTTTTGATGCCTAACAATTTGGCCGAAGACACTAGAGAGCTAGGGTTTCCCGAAAAAAAAATACTAGAGCTGTTCAAAGTAGATTATGTCGAAATTTATGTTGCAAATCATTTTTTCTGCCAACAGTGTACCAACATCAGTAAGATTTCCATCAGAAGTAACCTCTGAAACACGTTGTAGATTCTACCTACGCCAATATTGACCTAAATTTGTTTGCTTGATCCAGCTGAGTATATAAACTCGTTACGATAGGTTACTTCTGATGGGATGCCTACTGACACCGGTACATTGGTAATGTTGGCAGAAAACAAGGTTTTCTACATTTCAATCGACATACTCAACTTTGAACAGCTATAGCCCTTTTTAGGGACATCCTAGCTCTCCAGTGTCTTCTGCAAAGTTGTTAGGCAACTGAAATTCTATTCTTTAACATAATGTAGTTTATCATTTTAGCATTATTGAGCTCTGTAGAAAGGTGAATGCAAAAAAGTGGGTTTTCCCATAAAAATTTTCATGCAAATTTGAAATGCAATGCGCCAAGCGGAGACAAAACCAATCGACTTCCGGTAAGTTTAGGGTTGTGTGGGGCCCCAAAAGGAACCAAAAAAACTTGGTTCTGGAAAATCGATCACTTTTCCCCACCCTACTCTGCAGCCTCCTCAGAAAGTAATCCAATCGGCAAAAGAGCGTGCTCTATAACACTCTTCCCGTGCACTAATATCTTATGACCGGTTTGGGTCATGGGACGCCAACGATAGAGTGATGTATATCTATTTTCGACAAAAATCGTTGCAATCCTCAATTGCTACGATAAGCTCTCTTTATAGCCAATAAGTTAGCAATTAAGTTAGTTATAATATTACTTCCCCTTTTCTGACAAGTAGGATTAAATCCCTACGAATGATAAGTCCTAATTGCGAAAGCAAACAAATCCTAACAATTAAAATTACAAATTTCTAACAGTGTTGAGAAGTCACCGTTTGTGATTGGACACACATACTCATTATTTACTAATATTTATCATAAATACTTAAGCTACTAACAAATCCCCCTCTTAAAAAAAAGAGTGATGTATACCTCCGTGCTGTATCCATCGCGTATCTCGAAAATTTATCAGTGTCTATACTGTGTCCACATGTTATGACTTCTATTATAATTTTAAATTGGTGAATCAATTCTTTATCAACGCCAGTTATATCAGCAGCCGCATCAACTTCCTCAAAAAATGCCTTGCAGTGTTGCCATCATTTGTATTTCCGCAACCTGCTTTCGGTACATCCACCAGAAGTCCGAGCTTAGTTTTCATTTCTATTTGAATCTGTTTTGAAGTAGAATACTTCTCTCAGGAAGTTCGGCTACATAGGGATGTGAAATGAAAATCTAAAACCGAAAAAAGTGAAAAATATGTCCAATTTCAAATGCTAATAAATCGGTTAGTATTCGATGGATTTCCTTCGTTCTTGCAGCAATAGATTGGAAAATCTTCTAAGATTCGTCCCAGAATAAGATAATTGTAATTTTATTATTCACACTATTGTACTATTGAAAATAGTCAAGCCTTGTCAAAAAGAAAAATTCAACCTCTGATTGGTCGTTATATGCTTGCTTCCCAAGCACGGTCGACAGAATCATATACCTTGCAATTGAAAACATGCTATTTGGCCTATATAAGAGCCTGTTTCAGCCGGAGCCGCTCATAATAGTTCTAGACAGCGACAACAGCAGTCGTCCTTTCTTAGCAGCAGCACTAGCCCTGTGGTTGGTCACCACGTCTCAGGTGCAGCGCTGTTTTTCTCAGCGTGTGTCGCCAGACAGCCATTATTCCCCCCGCGTTGGGGCAGCATGAAGATTGCATGAAATCCAATTTTGGAAATCAAAATGCCTTTTTGAAGGCAAATAAACAAGTCATTGAAAGTTAATAATTTTTGTCAACGCAAGCAAGTATTCTGTGTTGCATCCTAGCAATTTAAATTTGTCGCACCCGTCTAATTTACTGAATGTGAAATAGCTTCCACAGTGCATGTTGTCCATGTATCTTAATTCCCCCAGTGTTAGGGCAGCTCAAAGGTTGTAATTAGCAACCGATTTTGAACAGCAAAATGCTTTTTTCAAGGCAAATAAAAAAATAATTGAAGGTTAATAATTTTCTGGCATCAACACAAGCAGACATTCTGTGCGGGATGCAATCAAATTCTGTTGTAGTTGTCTAATTTTCACTTTATTTAGTAAACACCCCACTGTAGGGGCAGCGCAAAGGCTGCGATCAGCATAACCGATATTGAATAATAAACTGCCCTGTTAGAACGCATTCACAAAAGCAGTTAGTTCGACTATGCAGAGCTAATATGAAGTCGATTCAATCAATCAGCATAAACAGAATTTCGTCGTCTCCCAGCTGCCAAGTTGCAACATGATGCAACACGCAACAGCGAGCAAACAAAATCGCTTGATGTTACAAACCGCAATAAGATACGGGTTAAAACCGTTGCGTGTGTGAGAGCGCCATCGGTGTTTATTCGCTGGATACACTATCTACTGTCTACTGAACGCAATAATCTGCTTACATGCGACATGGGGACGGGAACATTTTCTTCAACCAAGCTGCACAACACGACACCAAACATGTTATTTTGTTGCTTCAATGAGAGTGCTATCGGTACGGCTCGACAGAATGTTCACAAGAAATCATTTTTGTGCATCCGTGCTACGAAACTGAGGAAAAACTTTAGAAACTGAAAAAAGAGGTGGAGCTTGTCAAATGATCGCTCTGAACCAGAATGAAGTCACACATATTCTTCAAGTTATATCATTCCACCACGTACGTAAAATAATTCATTCCTATTTTCATCTCTATTTAAGAGCCTGTTTTAGTCGAAGCCGCTCATAGTAGTTCTGAACAGCGACGACAGCAGTCCTCCCTTAGCAGCAGCGGGAGCGAGCAGTGGGTACCATCGATAGCGGATAGCGGCCACAACTGTGGCATGGCTGCGAATAAGCGTAGCAGTTTCAGCGGATCTCACCATCGATAGCAGCAGGGCCAGCAGATGCAGGTACAGCGGGTACCAATGGCGGCCACAACTGTGGCATGGCTACGGATAGCGTTGCAGTTGCTCAGCAGTTGGGCCAGCGTATAGCGGCCACAACTGTGGCATGGCTATGCATAGCGTAGCTGTTGCAGCGGGTATATCAGCATCGATAGTAGGAGGGTCAGCTGATGCAACGACACTCCCTTCACTAAAATGCTGTTTCAGTGTGGTAGCGGGAAGCATCAGCAGCAGGCTTGCATGAAGTGAATACATCAGCCAGCAACTTTCTCTAAGGCCCCTGCCATAGTAGACGCGAAAAGCGGCGCAAACCGATTCGCTCGGCCGTAGGTTGATGTACAGCTCTACTGATGGCTGTACATTAACCTACAGCTGAGCGAATCGGTCCGCGTCGCTTTTCGCGTCTATTATGGCAGAGGCCTAATGGGACAGTTGTGTCAGTTTGTTCAGAAGAATATTATTGTCGGTAATATTACAGAGATGCGATTGCGTAAATCCGATTTTGAGTTGAACAATTGTTCTTTTGAGAACAAATAACACACTTATTTGAAGAGTTAATAGCTTTTGGTGCCAAAAGCAGTATAGTGACAGCCTCAGCGGTAGATGCAGATGCAGCCGGTACTTCCCTGAGGCCGATGTAAAGGTAAATGGGAGCAGCACGGCGAAACAGTTCGGGTTATGCTTAGACGCGCGTCATTTCTCGTTGTTGATATTCCCCACATGAAACGACGCGCTTTCGTATGATAGCGGTGGTATTAGCGGTAGCATTAGCATTAGCATTTGCCAACACTTCCTCCAGTAAAGCCGTGTCTAGTTTTCAATGTGAAAACACCTTTCTCATTGTGTTGACCGTGCGCCTTAGTCCTCACTATCAATGTAACACAGAGATGTAAGATAAACACTACATCCTATGATAAATTGAACAATTGTCCTTATAAGGACAACAAATGAATTAATTAAGATTTAATTTTGAATTAGAATACTTCTCTCAGGAAGTTCGGCTACATAGGGATGTAAAATGAAAATCTAAAACTGAAAAAAGTGAGAAAAATTTCAAATGCTAATAAATCGGTTAGTTTTTGATGGATTTCCTTCGTTTTTGCAGCAATCGATTAGAAAATCTTCTAAGATTCCTACCAAATGCATGAAATTGCAATTTAATTATTCGAACTATTGTACTATTGAAAACTCTTAAGCCTTGTCAAAACACAAAATTCGACCTCTGATTGGTCGTTATACCGCGCTTTCCCAAGCACGGTCGGCAGAGTCATGGACCTAGTAAATTGGGAATGCATCATTTGGCCTATATAAGAGCTTCATCAGATAATAAACAAACATTTCATCGGATATTAAATTAAACAACTCAAATTTGAAGAACACAAATGATTATTTGAAGAGTTAATATTTTCTCGTTTTGCGCTATAATCCAAAGTTAATTATCTTCATCTACATGCATACTTTGACTATTATTACGTGTTTGCGTCGCTTAGTGTTTGGCTGCGGTCATGCAGAACGCAAATAACGGCGCGATGCGATTCGGCAAGACGAAATCTGTTGAAATGTATACCTCTACTTCGCCTTAAAAAGAGCTGTACATTTCACCACGGTAAGGCGAATCGCATCGCGCCGGCATTCGCGTTCTGCATAACCGTAGCCTTTGTTCCGTTCCCGTTTAATGATGTCGTATTAAATGTGCATATTACAATTCGGCAGCACTTCAACTTCTCATTTGCACAAAATTTTAAAATATCCAATGAACTTCATTCAATATATCAGACAAAAAGAAATTACAATACTGCCAATGAACGGTCAACGTATATTTACTAGAAAAAAATGACTGACACGCAAGCAGCCAGGTTATCTTTCTTGTAAAAGTATTCTACTTCAACCTTGCGGTCGTGGCTTTGCATACAACCTTCTTGTGATCGTTTTGGCAGTGTTTATGGTGAGTCCAATTCTCGCAGCTTCCCTTTTGAGAGCCGTAAAGGCCTCCTCAACTGCTCTACGGTTAACACCAATTATATCAATGTCGTCCGCAAAGCCCAGAAGCATGTGAGACTTAGTGATGATGGTGCCGCTCCTCTGCAGACCTGCCCTTCGTATCGCACCTTCCAAAGCTATGTTGAACAGCAAGTTCGAGAGCCCGTCCCCTTGCTTCAGACCATCTAACGTCACAAACGCGTCTGAAAATTCGCCCGCTGTCCTGACGCATGATGTGAAACCGTCGAGCGTCGCACGTATCAGTTTAATCAGTTTAGTTGGGAAACCATGTTCTAGAATTATTTGCCACAGCTCGTTGCGTTTCACTGTATCGTACGCCGCTCGAAAGTCTATAAACAGATGACAGATCTGCAGGTTGTGTTCTCGAAACTTGTCGAGGATCTGTCTCATGGTGAACATCTGGTCCGTTGTAGATCGCCCCACTCGAAAACCGCATTGGTATTCTCCAACAAAGGCTTCCTGCAACGGCCTCAGTCGCTGGAACAGGATACGGGAGAGAATTTTGTAAGCGGAATTGAGGAGGGTTATGCCTCGATAATTACTACACTCGAGTCTATGTCCCTTCTTGTAGATAGGGCATATGAGTCCTTCCAACCAGTCCGTAGGTAGTTGTTCCTCAGACCATACCCTTAGGATAATCTGGTGAATTGCACTACACAGCCGCTCGCTCCCAACTTTGAAAAGTTCGGCCGGTAAGCCGTCCTTCCCAGCGGCTTTGTTGTTTTTTAGCTCTTTGCAAGCATTCTTCATCTCGTCCAATGTTGCTGTTTCCACAGCTTGTCCGTCCTTCCCAATTTCTATCCTGTTCCCCTCGACGACTCTCCTCCCTTCCTCGCCGTTCAACACCACTTCGAAATGTTGCTTCCAACGCCTGGCCACCTGCGATTTATCGGTAATCAGGTTCCCCTTCCTGTCATTGCACATGGCAGGTACTGGCACGGTCCGGTTCCTGATTCCGTTGATCGTTCTATAGAAGCTCCTCGTGTCGTGCCTGGTGAAGCAATTCTCCGCCTCCGCGAGGACGCGATCGTAGTGCTCACGTTTCTTACGGCGATGAAGCCTCTTTTCGGCAGCTCTTGCCTCCCGGTATTTCTCCCGCATCTGACGCGTTACACGATTAGCTGCTACTAACGTGTTGGCGTAGGCTCGATTCTTCTCCTCCGTCACCTCTAGGCACTCAGCATCGAACCACCCACTACACGTGGTTCCCGTTGTCATGCCTATCACCTCTCGCGCTGTTTCGCTGACCGCATCATGGATGTGCTTCCACTGCTCGTTCAGGTCCACTCCAGCTGGTCCACCGATCCGTCTATCAACTTTCCGAGTATACTCTGCAGCAACTCCTTCCGCAGATAACCTCTGGATGTCCAGATGTATCTTCCTCGCCGATCTCGATTTAAATACATTGGACAACCGGGCGCGAATCTTGCCTACCACGAGATAGTGATCCGAGTCGATGTTTGGCCCTCGAAAGGACCGCACATCTATGACGTCTGAGAAGTGCCGGCCGTCGATCAGCATGTGGTCGATCTGGGAGCAGGCCTCTCCGTTGGGGTGTCTCCAGGTGTGCTTCCGAAAATTCAGACGTGCAAAATGGGTGCTACAGATGGCCATTCCCCTGGCCGCGGCGAAGTTCACTAGCCTCAAGCCGTTGTCGTTGGTGGTAGAGTGAAGGCTTTCCCTACCAATAACGGGACGAAAGAACTCCTTTCGTCCGACTTGTGCGTTCGTATCTCCGATGACGATCTTTATATCGTGTTGTGGGCACTCTCCATACGTTTTCTCGAGGAGCTCATAGAACTCCTCCTTTACGTCATCGGTTTTATCGTTTGTCGGCGCGTACACGTTGATAAGGCTGTAATTGAAGAATCTGCCCTTGATCCTCAATACGCATAGACGGTCATTAATAGGCCTCCACCTAATAACACGCTTCTTTTGGTTTCCAAGTAGTACGAAACCGACGCCTCGTTCCGCTCTATCGCCGCCACTGTAGTAGATGTGATACTTGAAAGAAGTGCCCGCGGTCGGATCGACCGCCCGGAATTCACGTTCCCCGGTTTTGGGCCAACGCACCTCTTGTATGGCTGCTACCTCCACTTTTGCCTTCCGTAGCTCTCTGGCCAAGATGCCCACGCGTGCCGGTTCGAGCAGAGTCCTAACATTCCAAGTACCAAGTTTCCAATCGTTGTCCTTTTTCGTTTGCCTAGGTCTATACCGATTGTTCCGATTCGTATCATTCTCTGGATTGTTCGTGGTATGTTCATTTTCAGCATGCTGCCTCACTAGGGCTGCGATGCCTAGTCTCGCAATGGGACTGCCGTCTTGGGTGTAGCTGGCGAGACACCGTATTTCATAGTTCAGCCGTCCGCTCCGGATCAGTCGCTGTTTGAGCCGCCCCTGACCTGGGGAACAGACGCTCAGGCAAGCTGCTCTCCAAGAAGAACAACTCCCCCTTCCCTGTCAGCATACGACCAAGCTCCCACCGGTTCATCGATCTTCCCTTGGTTGCTCGTATCCCAATCGGTACCACGTGGAGGTAGGGATAGGAGTAGCTGGGCATTATGCTATGGACCACACTGGGGTCTATTTTATGCCAACTAGTACGGGTGTACTGCTGGTACGCAATGCCCAGCCGTTTACCAACCTTTGCAATGGTAGCTTGTAGCTCAAATGAAGGATGAGTTAAAAAAAAAAAACGAATTCTGGCATGTAACGTTGATAGGCCAAATCTAAATGTATCTGGATTCTCATTCGGATTTTCAAATCAATAAAAGTCGCACCACAAATGTAACACCACATGGTAGATGAGATGTTACTTGCTGCATTGCAAACTTTTGCATCAACCATCGTGGGTTGAAGAGTATGCTTAATTTGAATTAGGTGTCCATTGCTTGCACAGTACTTCGATTTTAAAAGTTCTGAGATTTACTTTTCGACATGCGACATTTCCTCCTCAGTTGTTTCATTGGTTTCACGTATGAACCGGCCCCGAACCGGGCGACAAAATCTAGGTGATGATGGAGTTGGGTTTTGCCACACCTACTTGCTTTTGTTGTCGTTGTTGACAAACCGTCTTAGAGATACGAACGAACTTAAAAAATATTACTGTCACTATCACCGATGTTTTTAAATTTTTGTTTAAATTTGTCCTGTTGTGAGCCGTCACAACCCCACTTGGAGTATTGTTTCAAATTCTCTTGCTCTGTTGTTGCTAAGGTTGTCAATATTTCATCCAGATAAAGACATAATCTGGTTATTGTATGGTCCAGTAAGCCCTGAATCTGAACCTCTAGGCAGACTTCAGAAACCGAAAAAAAATTCTTCGGGGTAGCATTGTGCCTTAGCCTTTTGCAATGACGAATATGATGAATAGATAGACTTATTTGAAGCATAAATAATCTCCCATTGACTTCTTGTCAGATCTGCCTTAACGAAAATAACCAATGCTTCTGAAAGCGAATGTCTATTTACTTTTGCAGTTTCTAATTTTATCAAAGCTTGTTGATAGGTATGTGCTTTAGATGGTAATTTACTAACATCTTTGATAACACAGTGCAACAAAAATTGACTTTTTTTCTGCCTTGGCTTCTATATATAATTTTTTTTGTGTATTTTTATTCAAAACTAAATTTCCCCGAGTTTGAACATATTTCAACTCAAGGGGCAACAATGGCGTCATTTTGAATTTTTGAGAAACCGGTAATTTTTGTGGTTTTTACGACGCCATTTTGTTTTGAGGCCAAATAACAAAATTCTAAGAGTTTGTCCACATATTAGCATCTTTTTACCCATCTTTTGAAAAAAAAAACAGATCTTAAATCGGACAAAAACTGAGCTCAAAACGGTGATTCTACGAAACCGGGTTTAGCATAGTTTTAGTATATTTCACTAGGCAAAATAATATCGATTATTTCTGAGCATTACTGGTAATTCGCTAATATCTTAAAGTGGTAGTCAAATTATATCTCATTTTGAGTAAAAAAGTCTCAGAAATCGAATGGTAGGTGTCTGATCTACGTAAAATGTCAGCAGATAAACCTATTTTAGTATTGTAGGGGAATTGGGGCAAAATCGACATTTTGCTGACATTTTACGTAGATCAGACACCTACCATTCGATTTCTGAGACTTTTTTACTCAAAATAAGATATAATTTGACTACCAATTTAAGATATTACCATTACCATTAATACTCAGAAATAATCGTTATTATTTTGCTTTGTGGAATATACTGAAACTATGCCAAAACCGGTCTCGTAGAATCACCGTTTTGAGCTCAGTTTCTGTCCGATTTTAGATCTGTGTAAAAAAATGTAAGCGAACGAAACCTATGATCTTAGATTCTCAGTATATTGACAACTAGGTTCATTTAGAACAAACAAAATAATACAATGATGAACTTACTGAAATTTGCACTTAATAATATACAAATTACTGACTTGATTGAACTTACGTTCAACAGTACTCATGTCTAAACAGGAAGTTGTCCGAAACTTATGTAATGGAACTAGTAATTCGTTTGTAAACTGTAAGAAGCTAACTCAAAGCTCAGTTAAAGACTTGTTTTCTACAATGGTAAAAACACATTGATCTTTTATAGCTGGTTCGAGTATTGTATCAAAGAGTAACTCCAAATATCACACACACAACTTAGTGTTTACATTTACATAGCCTAATGTGTTAGTGAGCAGATGAAGTAATACGCTCGTGCAAATCGAAGAATTTACACCGTGCGTCTTGAGCTGCCCGACAGATCAGACGTATTTTCGGTTGCTTGTGGAGTGGCCTTTGACTGCCTATAGCTTCAAAGTTTGTGTTTTGTCAGTGTGTCTTTTAAAGATTACCTGGAAGTTAACTTACATCAGTCTTTCTCAAGACTACCTATTTCTTTCTTTCTCAATACTTGCAGTTTGATAATATTTTTGAACTTTTTTCGTATCACCTGAAATGGCAGGACGAAAAAAGAAACCACGCATCGCTACGGGGAGGAAAAGAGAGGCATCTCTTTCTGAAACTAGCTTATGCAGTGATAATTTATATGATATTCTGCCTGAGCAAGAAGCTGGCGAAATTGAAATGTTCGAAAGTAAAACTATTCAAAGTGAAATTTCTGTAAAAAAGGAGAAAGTTCCACCTATTGTGGTAACTATTGCTTCTGAATTTAATATTTTTAAAAGAGAACTTTCGACGTTTCTCTCCGACGTCAAAGTTACTTATCAAATTGGCCGAAGAGGCGAATGCTGTTTACTGGCCCAAACATTAAAAGATTAGAATCGTCTTATTCAGTATTTAACTGAAAAGATGTATAAATTTTTTACATATGATACGAGGGCCAAGCCGTTCAAGGTCGTATTGAAAGGTCTCACCAACGATCAAACCGTTGATGAGATCAAAATAACTTTGACAGAATTACTTGGTATAGCCCCTACCCAAGTAATTTTGATGAAACAAAAATCACGAGGCGAAAACAGTCAGCGAATTTATTTAATTCATTTTAACCGCAATGAGGTTAATAACTTAAATTTTTTTGAAAAAGCACAAGCACATATCGAAAGTTTGGCGGAGGTGAAAAGCATATCACCCAATGCCGTGTTTGCCAACGTTTTGGCCATGGTTCAAAGTTTTGTAACATGGACCAAAAATGCCTCATTTGTGGAGACTCTTCTCACAAAAAGGACACATGTCCTGTGAAAGAGAGACAAGGCAAGGTAAACAAAATTCAAAACAAACTTCAAAACAAAATTCTCCAAGCGTACCAGTGACGCATAGTTTACCTACTCCTTTGCATACCCGTTTAACATATGTACAGGTTACAGGTAGTTCGAACATTCTACCGCCTAATGTTGGTAGTTCGAAAATGACCGCTAATATGGGTAAACAAAACACGCTAGAAAATAATTGTACACCTATCACCCCAGCTAATATTGCTACCGAAAATATTTTTTCTAATGTCAACTGTCGGGGCCTATTACGGCAGGTAAACTTTCTTTCCTGCAACAAGCAATGTTCGATCTTATGAACGCCATGTTCCAGGCAAAATCAATGTTTGAAGCCATCCAAATAGGTACAAATTTTACAATTAAAATTGTTTCTAATTCAAAATTTAGCAATGATTTTAAATAAACCAATCAAAATTTTGAATTGGAATGCTCGCTCATTGAAGGCCAATGAGAATGAGGTTTTTGATTTTTTAATAGTAAATAATGTGCATATTGCAATTATTACTGAAACATTTTTAAAACCTAACATTAAATTAAAACATCAGGGTTCCGGCGGTGGAGTTGCAATTGTTATTCATCGCCGAATCAAACATCGTGCTCTTCCCCATCTCGAGACGAAAGTTATTGAAACTTTGGGAATTGAAGTTCAAACTGAACTTGGGATTCTATTTATTGCCGCAGCATATTTACCATTTCAATGCACACGCGAGCACAAAATTATTTTAAAGGTGATTTACAGAAAACTCACCAGAAATCGTTCGAAATTTTTTATAATCGGCGAGTTTAACGCTAAACATCGTTCATGGAATAATTCTCAAAGTAATTCCAATGGAAAATTTTCATTCAATGATTGTTCTTCAGGATACTATTCTATTTTGACTCCGAATAGTCCTACATGCTTTTCTTCTGTAAGAAACCCATCAACAATTGATTTGGTGCTAACAGACAAGAGTCATGTATGTAGTGATTTGATCACACATGCTGACTTTGATTCTGATCATCTTCCAATAACTTTTTCTTTATCACATGAATCAGTTTTAAACCCTATTAGCTCTGTTTTTAATTATAGCAAGGCTAATTGGGAAAGATACAAAACTCATATTGAGAGAAATTTCAATAATGAGCTTGATTTGCAAAACGAAGTGAATATTGATTCCACTTTGGAAGCATTAAAATGTGCAATTGTTGATGCCAGGAATTATTCTGTTCCAAAGGCTCAAGTGAAATTTGATTCACCAATAATTGACGAAAATCTTCAACTTCTAATTCGTTTGAAAAATGTCCGCAGACGTCAATATCAACGTACTCGTGACCCTGTTTTTAAAACTATTTATAAAGATTTACAGAAAGAGATTAAACATAGATTTACTCTTCTGAGAAATCAAAATTTTGAAACTAAAGTTGAAAAATTGAAACCATATTCTAAACTTTTTTGGAAGCTGTCGAAGATTCTTAAGAAACCTTCAAAGCCTATTCCAGTTTTAAAAGATGATGAACGTTTTCTTGTATCCAATGAACAAAAGGCTCAAAGACTTGCTCAGCAGTTTGAGAGTGTTCATAACTCAAATTTGAATTTTGTGAGTCCAATTGAAAATGAAGTCACACGTCAATTTGATTTAATTTCTTCCCAGAATTTTTTACCTGCAGGAATAATTGAAACTAACTTGAATGAGATTAAACCAATTATTAAAAATTTCAAAAATATGAAAGCACCTGGTGACGATGGAATCTTTAATATATTAATCAAACATCTCCCTGAAAGCACAATGGAATTTTTAGTGAAAATTTTCAATTGCTGCTTCAAAATTGCATATTTCCCCAAATTATAGAAAAATGCAAAAATTACTCCAATTTTAAAACCGGATAAGAACCCAGCTGAAGTTTCCAGTTATCGACCAATCAGTTTGCTTTCTTCAATAAGTAAACTATTTGAGAGAATTATTCTTAACAGAATGATGTCACACATTAACGAAAATTCAATTTTTGCAGATGAACAGTTTGGATTTCGCCATGGGCATTCCACAACTCATCAATTGCTCAGAGTTACTAATATGATACGAGCTAACAAATCTGAAGGTAATTCCACTGGAGCTGCTCTTTTGGACATAGAAAAAGCATTTGACAGTGTTTGGCATAAAGGTTTGATTGCGAAATTGCAAACTTTTAATTTTCCAAATTTCCTAATCAAAATTTTAAAAAATTATCTTACTGATCGAACTCTGCAGATTGTCTATCAGAATTCAAAATCTGATAGATTTCCTGTCAGAGCAGGTGTACCTCAAGGTTCAGTCTTGGGTCCAGTCCTGTACAACATATTCACTTCAGATCTTCCTGATTTGCCTCCAGGATGCACAAAGTCATTGTTCTGCGATGACACAAGCATTTCCGTAAAAGGAAAAAGTCTTCGTGTCATATGCAGACGATTGCAGAAAAGTTTAGATATTTTTTCTTCCTACTTGCAAAAGTGGAAAATCTCTCCCAATGCTTCTAAAACTCAAATGATAATTTTTCCGCATAAGCCTAGGGCTTCTTTCCTCAAGCCAAACAATAATCACATTGTCAAGATGAATGGGGTTATTTTAAGTTGGTCTGACAAGGTTAAGTACTTGGGACTAATTTATGATAAAAAACTTATTTTCAAAGAGCACATTGAGAGCATACAAGCCAAGTTCATTAAATGTACGAGATGTTTATATCCTCTCATTAACAGGAATTCTAAACTTTGTTTAAAGAACAAACTTTTGATTTACAAACAAATTTTTAGACCAGCAATGCTTTATGCTGTACCGATCTGGTCAAGTTGCTGTTCAACAAGGAAGAAAACGCTCCAAAGGATTCAGAATAAAATTTTAAAAATGATTTTGAAGCGTCCTCCTTGGTTTGGTACACTCGAATTACATAGACTTACTGGTGTTGAACCATTAGAAACTATGTCAAATAAAATTATTAACAATTTTCGACAAAAATCGTTGCAATCCTCAATTGTTACGATAAGCTCTCTTTATAGCCAATAAGTTAGCAATTAAGTTAGTTGTAAGTTTACTTCCCCTTTTCTGACAAGTAGGTTTAAATCCCTACGAATGATAAGTCCTAATTGCGAAAGCAAACAAATCCTAACAATTAAAATTACAAATTTCTAACAGTGTTGAGAAGTCACCATTTGTGATTGGACATACTCATTATTTACTAATATTTATCATAAATACTTAAGCTACTAATAAATCCCCCCCTAAAAAAAAGAAGAATTTACCAGAAAAATGATGTGGCAAAATATTTTCATTTCGAATTTTCAATTTGATGCTTACAGATTATATGATATCTGCGTAAGTAGGAAAAAGCCGGAGTGTTATTTACCCGGATTATTAATTCTGTGCATCGAGCGCCAACACTTAACGACAAAATTTATCAAAAACAATATTTTTCAAACGGGTCGCAAATGTCAATCCGTACGTTACCGGATGAGCTATTTTTTTTTTTTTTTTTTGTAAGAATTTGTTTTTTTCTAACTAGTTAAAAGCTTTAACAGATAATATTTACATTTCAACAATCTAATTCAAACTCCAGTGAAGTTAGGTCAATATCATTAGTATTACAATGTATAATGAAGCTTGAATATTTTGCAAACAACGTCAAAGTTTTAGTTTTTATTGTTTTTCGCAGGTTTCTCAACTGTGGTCTCAAGAGTTCTCCTATCTGAAGTCTGCGCCATCCATTCAGCAGCATGTTCACCTTCCGTTGTAGTAAACTCCAGGCTGGTTCCACACGCCTGCATTCGCTCAGTTTGTGCTCCAATGTCTCAACAGCGTTATTGCAATATAAGCAATTTTCACCGTCGGCTCTGTTCATCCGAAACATCAGCTTTCGGTGTTCAAGTTTTCTATTGATCAATAGAAACAAGACACTCCTTTCGCTTGAATTAATGCCTCGTATGGATATATTTCTCCAAACCAGCCGCCAATCTGCTGTGGGGTAGTCATTGGACACCGTGGGTGAATCAGTCTGTTCAACGTAGTAATTATGAAGCGTTTCTACGGATATATTTTGTTGGACATGTGGAGGTAGTGTTCGGAAATTTAAAATTATTTTTAAACAAGGACAATCTATGGGTGGGGTAGGATTTGCTTGGGAAAGAAAGGACATATAGAAAGGGAGGGAATTCATGTCATTCATATGCCGATTGATTAGAAGCGCTTTGCACTTGAGTGCCGGTAAGTGTAGTTTCAAACCGCCTGCCTCCTTGCTTCGCGCCAGCTGTTGCATTGGTACACATGCCGTAATACCGCGCCACAGAAACATTCTCATAGTCGAAGTCAGTTTTGCCGTATGGGCGGCAGTTGGAGTGAGAATCGATGCGAGATACCAGATCTTTGACGTTATGAACGTGTTAAGGAGTATAACTTTCTGGTATAAGTTGAGTGTACGGAGTGAGTGTAGATAAATCTGCCTGGAGAAACTCAATACGACCGCATCCCAGTTCAGTTTGCTCATCTGCCGAATGGAGTTAGCGAAGGTCACTCCCAACACACGGACGGTGTTTTCGTTTCGCAGCCATGGCACGGTGAGTGGCATGCCATCGGTATACCCCACTGATAACGAAGTAGATTTCTCCAGGCTCAGTTTTGCTCCCGAGACGAGTTCAAAGCGTTGCAGTGTTTCTCGTATTTGATCCATTCTTGTCAGGCAAGTGCATATCACCGTCACATCGTCGGCATATGCGACAACGAGATCAGACTCACAAATCTCTTCCAGTCGTTTGAGCAGTGGGTGTAAATAGATCACGAACAGGTGCATTGAGAGCGGATCCCCTTGGCGAACCGATCTCTGGATGGGGAAGGCTGCTGAGAGATGTCCATTTATCAACAAGCGAGAAGACGAGAGCTCTCCGATCTTTTGGAGAAGGCGCACGAGATTCGGGTTAAACCCGAGCGAGCACATGTTACGAAAAAGGAAAGATCGGTCCACAACGTCGAAAGCATGACGAAGATCGAAGGATGCCAGCAAGCCACGTTGTTTACGTTTAATCAGTTGTGCGACACGATCCTTCATAGCGAGAGTGGCCTGGAAAATATTTCGGCCAGTGTTAGCGCATTTCTGGCTCTCGGTAAGCACGTGGTGGGTACTCATGACACTCTCCAGACGCTGTTTGAGAATGCGTGATAAAATCTTGTAGTCGAAGTTTAGTAACGAGATCGGCCTGTAAGCGCTCGCTGTTTGACCATTGCCCTTCTTTTTGACGAGCACGATCACACCATCAACGAAATCGGCCGGAAAGTTCCCCGACAGAGCCTCGTTTATGACGAGGGTGAGCTCTCTCCATATCACATCGAAAGTTTTAAGATAGAACTCTCGAGGCAGGGAATCTCCTCCGGGGGATTTATTTGGGCTGCTAGATTTGATGGCTGTGTAAATTTCAGCCGCTGTTATGTCGTGCATGCAGGACTCACTTACCGGATCGTTTTCTGGAATCATTCTCTCGCATTCGAATGTGTTCTCCGTATCTTCTTCCGTCTCACCCACAGCATACAGAGATTGGTAGAAATGGAGCATGTGCCGTTCGATTTCGGTAGCGTCGTCGATGAGTTGGTTTTCTTCGTCGCGTAGATGTGAAATATTTGTTTTTCTCCTGCGTCTGTCGCCCAGCTGGAACATTGATATTGGTTCTCCCGCTATAAACGATTCATTGATGCGCATAAACGCCTGCGTGAAATTGCGCTGCAGAGTTAGCATTTTCGCTTTCACCCGGTTTATTGTACATAGCATTTCTGGGTTTTGGAAATAGCCATCGTACGCTTGCCGTAATTCTCTATATAAACGTTGATGTTTTTGATGAAAGTCATCAAAGGCCAGCTTCGATTTCCAACGGAAGAAAGATTTTATTCTCGGTTTAGCGTACGATAGCCACCACTGCATCCATGAGGGATAGTTTCGTTTCTGACGAGTCCAGTATTGCCATTTAAACTGCAATTCGTTTATGTTTTCTGTTGTCAACAAATGGGGACGCAGGGACCAAAAACCGCGTCCTGGCTCATGGCCTGATTGAGGAAGGCAAATACGTGCTGTTAACGCCTTGTGATCCGTAAAACAACACACATGCGCGTCGGTTGACCTCAACATACCTCGTAGACCTGGGCTGACATAAATGCGATCTAACCGAGATGATGAGTTGTGTGAAATGTAGGTGTAGCCAGGGGTAGTTGGGTGAAGTTGTTCCCAAACATCGAGAAGGTTTAGCTGCTGCACAGTTGCAGAAAGAGCGGGACTGTGGTTGCTTCCAGTAGCATCACATCGCCGCACAACACAGTTGAAATCACCTCCTATCAATGTGTGTTCTGTAGGATGACGAATATAGTAAGCAAGAGTACTATTGAAGAGACGCTCTCTCTCCGCTCGTAGGGCCGTACCAGATGGAGCGTAAACGTTGCAGATGGTTGTGTTTTGAAGCCGTATTGCGATTATTCGTCCGTCGAGACTCTTCTCAACGTTCGAGAAACGCAGGTGATCTTTCAGTGCTATTGCTGTTCCTCTACGGGAGTAATCTATATTACAC
The DNA here is from genome assembly GCF_029784165.1 of Wyeomyia smithii. Taxonomy (NCBI): domain Eukaryota; kingdom Metazoa; phylum Arthropoda; class Insecta; order Diptera; family Culicidae; genus Wyeomyia; species Wyeomyia smithii. The sequence continues at coordinate 127,026,732 of NC_073695.1, forward strand.
ACAACGTTGTACCCAGGCAGGCTGATTTGATCATTTTCTACTTCCTGCAAAAGTGCAATGTCTATGCTCATTGTTTGTAGAAACGTCCTAAGCGCGATTAGTTTTGTTGAGTTTGTGATGGTGTTTATATTTATCGATGCGATGTTATAGCTAACGAGATCCATCAAATACTATATAGTTCAAAGAGATCTATATATTATCAACTTCAATCTCCTCAACTTCTTCGTCGTCAGCGTTGTTTTGTCGCGATTTTTTGCCTGGCGGCCGACCAATTCGGCGCTTGCTGCTTCCTGAAGCTGATGAACAGTCTGTGTCATTTCCATCGGTTGCGGTAGTTTGTCGGGTAGTCATTCTGTTGGTAGTAGCTACCATTGCCGGAGGAGCCATGAGCGTCACGAGCTGATCGGAAATGTTCGTTTTCGCGAACTTCAGATCTATAGGATTCGGTACAGAGAGCTTCGTGTGAGCTAAAGGCAGCTTCGGAGCTAACGGTTCAGGTTTAGCTATGCCTGGTCTTTGAAATAGCGGATTCGGTTTTGGTTTTTCATTTTTTCCTCCCTCTCCTGGCTTAGGACCGATAGGTTTGGCGGCTGTGTTCTTCTGTGTAGTAACAGAGGGTTTCGTGGCGGATTTTTGTCCCGTTTGTTTTGCAACATTCGCGTATGTCTTCTGCACCAGCAACTTTTTATTTTGCACACACGAGATGCCGTTGTGAATAAATTCGCTGCAGTGGCGACATGTTTGCAACTGGCCGAAGTACGTCACGCTTGTCGTTTGTCCATCAATCGTGATATAGCTTTCAATATTGCGCTTTACCATCATGCGCACTATTTTGCCTCCCGTCGAGAGACCACCGAAGCGATATTTGCTGTCCCATACATGATCGGTTACCGACAGAACCTCACCGTAGTCACTTAGAAATTCGGCAATTTGCTCGTTCGTTATGTCTTCGGACAAGTCCGATAACTTTACCTCTACCGCTCCGTCCTCCAGTGTAATCCGAAGCGTGTAGATTTTGCCATCTACTTCGGTTTCGTGCTTTTTGTCGTGTTCTGCTACGATCTTCTGCGCCAGCTCCAGGTCAACGACCTTCACAAAAGCACATCCAAGTGTCTTACTTGGTTGAAGACGAAGCACCTGTTCGTACTGTAGACCCAACACGGTACCGACAAACTCGTGAAGCTCTTCAAAGGACGGCTTCTTCGGCACGTTCGCGTAGTCGATGCGAAACGTGTTTTCGCGTCGAACACTCATCGCGCAGATAAACGCGGCGAAAAATCACCCAAAACGGTACTTAAGCGAAATGGCGTTGTTAAATAGCTTGCGTATGACTTCCAGAGAAAAAACACGTCTGCTTTCTTTGAAAGTTGAGCGCTAACTGACAAAAATCGTTGCAATCCTCAATTGTTACGATAAGCTCTCTTTATAGCCAATAAGTTAGCAATTAAGTTAGTTGTAAGTTTACTTCCCCTTTTCTGACAAGTAGGTTTAAATCCCTACGAATGATAAGTCCTAATTGCGAAAGCAAACAAATCCTAACAATTAAAATTACAAAATTTCTAACAGTGTTGAGAAGTCACCATTTGTGATTGGACATACTCATTATTTACTAATATTTATCATAAATACTTAAGCTACTAATAAATCCCCCCCTAAAAAAAAGAAGAATTTACCAGAAAAATGATGTGGCAAAATATTTTCATTTCGAATTTTCAATTTGATGCTTACAGATTATATGATATCTGCGTAAGTAGGAAAAAGCCGGAGTGTTATTTACCCGGATTATTAATTCTGTGCATCGAGCGCCAACACTTAACGACAAAATTTATCAAAAACAATATTTTTCAAACGGGTCGCAAATGTCAATCCGTACGTTACCGGATGAGCTATTAGCAAGAATGTGTTCGTGATGATATGAAATTCCATTCCCCCGAAGCTTATATGATCGGATTCCGCGAGATTTGATATCTTTTCCAATATTGAAAATGCTCAAAAATACATAAAAATCACTCATTTCCAAAACTTAAAGAATAGTTATAATTTTTAATTTCGGAATTTCTATCAACCGGTTTATTAGCATTGAACATAAAGAACTCATTTGCTGCAAAATAATGATAAATTGTCATTTTGTTGACGCCTGGCACAAGCTGTTACTATCAATGGTTCGATTCCCAAAATAATGCTTGAAAATTTGTCAATGTTTACAGCACTCCCAGCCTATGTAAACACCGTATAATGTTAATCGAGTGATGGCATCTTGTGAAGCATTTATTTAAGTTGCTGAAAAAAATATAGTGACACCAAAACGCTTAAATTTTTTTTTCTTATTTTGGCCAGCTTTTTGTTCTAGGTACTCCTCTGTGCGATGGTGCGATCATCAGCGTTCTGTAGCACGAATTTCATACTGAAGATTATGGAATCGGTTCTTTTCAGAACAATAGATGCTTATGAGAATTTTCGCAACTACTACTGGTGTAAAATTTTCATGTATTCCTGCATCGTTAGTTTTACAATAACAACCATCAAATATAAACGGTAGTGTTGCCTATGAACAGTTTATCGCAGCATATAATATATACATTTAGTCCTACGTCACCATTTCATACAACCCCTAAGGCTGTATAAGAAAAAAAAGCAAAGCCTTGGTGCTACATTTCGATTCGGAACTTGACCTTCTGTTTACTATACACAGACTTCGCAGCCAACCGTTAAGTGTACAAGACAATTGCGGGGCTAGCGCTACGATCCTACTGACACTAACAGTCTCTCCCGGGTCAGGACTCGAACCTATGACCACTGGCTTGTTAGACCAGCATCGTACCTCGAGATCAGCTTGGGAGGCTAGGGCTGTATACCTTGTAGTATTTTTCGATATCGACGGTTTCATTTCACTCCCTTGTGCATTTTTTTTATCGATCGAAAAAGTGAAACTTTAACTGCTTTTAGGCACGTATTTCCAAGGTCCAATTGAGCATGAATTTTGCATGTAGGTTATTTTCGGGATTAGGTACGAAACTTTTGAGCAGGGAAATGTAAAGGTCAATTTTTGCTCATACAAGTCATTGCCAAGCTAGTCTTTATGGTTAAAGTAACTACTCTTAACTGATTGTAGCCAAACTTGTGACAGAGATCATATTTCCATGTCAACTTTCAAACTCAAAAAGATAAAACTTAAGATAGAAAAGGTATTAATGATTACAAATATTTCTAGCGTCAAATCAACAATTGTGTTTTACAATTGGTTCAAAACGTCTTTTGATCTAGACGTAAAATATGCAATTTAATATCTCACATAAGGAAAAAAATTCTGAATGTTTCAACTGTACTATTGTATATCAAACTGTTGTTAAGTGTACTCATATAAGAAAATGAGGAGTGCTGGCTGCTTAGTTAGCATTTATGATCACTACAATACGCCAACAGTACACTGAGCTTTATAAAAAAGTTCAGTTACCACTTCACATTGTTTGTTATATGCACTAAGATAACACACTAGGGATTCATTTCCTTTTCTTTTTCATGAATCGCGCTGCATAATTATTAATAGTGAAACAATCTCACTTCAAATTTGTGTAACTTTTTTTTTCATTTAACTAAATAAAATGAACAGGTCCTAAATATTTGTTTTTTTTTCTTCTCAGATATGACGCCATCAAGCGCCCAAGCTGGTACACAGCTTTGTTCTAATTATCGTGATACCGATGTGGATAGCTCATTTTTATATTCATCAGGGGCGAAACCACTCTTAGAAGCATTTTGTGAACATGAAGAACTTCTACTTAATCAATTACTGCGAAATGAGTGCCTTGACACAACATGGGCAAAAACGTTAATTCCCATTGCAGCTAGAGTGACAAATACTATTCGTCCACAAATAAGCGGATTGGTTGATACAATGGATATTCGAAATCATGTTTTTTTCAAAAAAGTACCAGGAGGTCAGCGTCACGATTGCAAAATAATTGGAGGAGTAGTTTTCTCCAAAAACGTTGTTCATAGACAAATGCTGTCTTGCGTAGATAAACCTAGAATTTTGCTATTGCAATGTGCAATTGCTTATCAGCGCATTGAGGGAAAATTTGTCAGTTTCGATACATTGATGCTGCAAGAGAGAGATTATTTAAAAAACAAAATCACAAAGATTCTTAGTCTTGGGCCAAACATAATTTTGGTACATAAAAATGTAGCAGGTATTGCTCAGGACATGCTTCGTAACAATGGAGTCACTGTCGTACTAGATGTCAAACTATGCGTTATGGAGAGAATCGCTCGATGCTTGGAATGCGATATATTAACATCTATTGATTCCAATGTTGGACAGCCTAAGCTCGGTACTTGTGATACATTCCACATTCAAACGTTTTCTGATGAACAAGGTAAATACTGTTATGATAGGTTAACTTTTTTTTACTAAAATCAAAGTGATTTTTAGGAAATTGCAAATCATTGATGTGCTTTGAAAAATCGCACAGTCCGCGTGGTTGCTGTGTTTTATTACGAGGAGGTAGTAGAAGTGAATTGGTTAAGATTAAAAAAGTGATATCGCTTTTACTTTTTGCACGATATAATTGGCGTTTAGAGTTATCATATCTATGTGATGTATACGCCAGACCACCATCTCCTCGACCCAATTTTTTTGACACTGAAGAAGCGTGTACAACTGATGAATGTAGTGGTCCTCTCAAAAATCTTATGCATGGCGTTTCAAATATAAGAAAGGAAGAAGACGTAACGAGAAAAACAAATGTTAACTTCGAGAGCGTGGGAGATTTCTCAGATCCTTTAAGAGCCATTGATCTATCACAAAACATACTCGATTCGGAGAATTCGCTCGATCTGATGGTGGACACTACAATTGATAATCGATTTAAAACGGCACTCAGTAGCACAATTCTTTCAATAAGCCCATTTATGAACATTCCATTACCCTATTTAGAAACAGTGAGTGGCCAAAAATGCGCTTTGCGGTCCCGCTTTCCGTCGGAACTTTTTTATTCTAAGTATTTGAGCGATCGGATGCCTGATAAACTTGTTTTACTAGACATACCCATGAAACAACAGGAAGAACTGGTGAAACTACTACCCATTCACGAATTCATATCACATAAAATTAGATCCGCCGTAGACAGCAGGGAAATTCAAGTTATGCTTGCTGACTACCGGGCTTCTGGAGGGCGATATTTTAAACAAGCTACAAGTGAGTATTATTTATCAGTTACTTTTAGGTTTTACAAATGGCTTGCTATGCGCGATAGCATAGTTCTCATATGTGCCTTATATCTTTATACGTGTGTACAGCTTTATGAATTAATTTATTTGCTCATTTTTCTGAATAGGGTATATTGTCACGCTGTTACAATTTATTTGTGTCATAATTTTGTGAAAAATGAATTGTAAAAAGTGTATTTCATCGAATTTGGAGCAGGAATAATGTATTATTTGAGCAGTTGACAAAGAAGATATACTAAAAAAAGTTTGATGTTCATATAACGTCGATGCCCAAAAAATAATAATAATCTAGTGGTTCCACAGTTCACATAGACATTAGAGTATGCTAGAATAGCCAGAATTAAATTAAATTTGGCAAAAGTAAAACCACAGACAAACAGACGATGACGATTTCATCGACCAGAAAAATAACGATTATTTTGAAATTTTGCTTAGTGGGCAGTAATGCCGCTAGTGTCGCTATAAGCAAGCGTGCATATTCATTATCAAAGACAAAAACCGTCAGTAAGGCCGCAGGTGTTATTTAAAAAACCTTGAGGAAGCCTTATTGCACTTCAGTTCCCAGGGCTTGTCTTGTCTGTAGCTTAATGTATGAAAAATGCACGCGAGTGTTACTTATTTACGGAACAAAAGGAAATTGAATTATTAACATAATTATTTGGAGTGACATAAGAGACGGATGCAAAAGATTCACCATGTATCACATTAAAGGGCAATAATTATTTATTATAGTCAATCATTAGTGTAAAAAATGTGTACAACTATGAGCCTAATAACACTGTGCTACAAATGAAAAAAAATGCAAGAACTTCTGAAGTGACCTAGTGTAGGTTGTAGGTCTTGTTGAGTGTAATATTCGCTCATACTAGAAATTTTCCAAACACCCCCAAAATCTGAAGTTATGGTCAAAATACGGTTTTTTGGACCTCAGCGCATATAATATTTTTTTCACTCAGTCATTTGTCAATCGATTTTCAATATTAAAGCAGTTTTGGGAAGAGGATAAATAGAGCTTTCAAAATATATACAGGTTTGTTTTGATGTCAATAAAACATGTTAAGTTTTTTGAGTTTATATCTAATTCTATAAACTTTTTCACTCAATTTTTCAATTTAATTTCAAATTTGCCGTCTATTTTTGTAACAAACATACCACAAATCCACTATAATTTCGAAAGTATATCCAATTCCGAATCAAATGAAAGCAGTTTTGTGGAAATCGGTTTATATTTGGCTAAGTTATATATTTTTTAAGAAAACCAGAATTTTTGATCAATTAAAGAAATAGTTATCGGTTTCCGTTATACTCTACTAAATTTTTTGGAAACAAATATTGAAATTCAGTCCGCAAATATATATTTCGACTGTGACATACAGTCTTCCTCAGTGCTTATGTGGACTGGTAAAGAGCAAAGCGTAAATCCTGTTTTTTTATTTGTAGTAGGTAAAAATGAAAATTTAGCACCCTTAATTGGAGTTAGGTAGGGAATTATGCGGTCGATTGTTTACCGTACCATGTCTGGGGTTTTTGGGGAGCAGATTGAATAGCCATGAGGGGTGGTTACCTGCGTCTTTATTGAGAAGCGTGCATGAGTGTTGTTTATAAATTTCTAAACTTTCAGCTACATCTAATTTCCACAAATTATTAACGGGGCGGAGAAGGTGAATGTTATCCGAAGTTAGTGGATGTTCCTCGTTAAAAATATGTTCAGCCACTTTTGATTTGAAAAGGCGTGGTGGGGCATTTGTTGAAACTTTACTTGCTTTGGTCACTTCTGCGAAATGTTCTTAGAAACGTATCCCTAGGTTACGTTTAGTTTGTCCAATGTAAACCATGTCACAGTGACTGCATGCAATTTTATAAATTCCAGCTTTGTTCAGGGTATCAATAGGGTCTTTGGTAGACCCTAATTTTGTTTTGAGTTGGGTATTTCTACTAGTGTAGACAATATCCATCCCAAATTTTCTAAATTTTGAACGAAGTGGACGTGTCAAGTTAACGTCATATTCAACGGCTACCCTTTTCAGATCTTCTGTTATTGGGGTGAGTGTTGTAAAAGATTTCCGAATTTGAGCACGTTTCTTTTTATCAACAATGGCTTGAATGATACTTTCATTGTAGCCATTAAGTTTAGCAATTTCGAAAATATATTCCAGTTCCTTTTGCTTGGCTACTTCACTTAGAGGTAAAGTTTCCATGCGGTGGATCATATGATGGAAGGATGCCATTTTATGCTGGAAGGGATGGTTTGAAGTGTTAGGTATTACCCGTTTTGTATTCGTGGGTTTCCGATAAATTTCAAATTCCAAGTCCGTAGACTTTCTGACTACAACGACGTCCAAGAAAGGGAGTCTGTTGTTAAGTTCTTTTTCAATTGTGAAGTTTATATTTTTATGGGTATTTTTAAGGAATATGAAAAAAGTTTCAAGATCCGCACTTTTCAAAATACAAAAAATATCATCCACATACCTCCACCATCGAATCGGTAAGATGTTCCTCTTCTCTAATGTACTTTCTATATTTGCCATGAAGAGCTCACATGGTACGGTAAACAATCGACCGCATAATTTCCTACCTAACTCCAATTAATGGTGCTAAATTTCCATTTTTACCTACTACAAATAAAAGAACAGGATTTACGCTTTGCTCTTTACCAGTCCACATAAGCACTGAGGAAGACTGTATGTCACAGTCGAAATATATATTTGTTCTATTTTTCGCCTTTCCAAAACAGCCAAAATATAAAAAAATTGTTGAAAAATACCTGAATTGAACATAAAAATATGAGCTAAGGTGAAAAACAGGGTTTTGACCATAAAAAATAATTTTTGGGTTATATGAAAAACTTCAAGTAAACGCGCAAGTAACATTTGACTAAAGCTACAACCCACACTAAGTCACATCAAAAGTTCTTGCATTTTTCCATCATTTATAGCTCCGTGAAATAATTGCGCGATAGAAGCCAAAAATTCTCGTTTTCTTAAAAAATATATAACTTAGCCAAATATCAACCGATTTTTACAAAACTACTCTCAATTGATTTGGAATTGAATAAACTTTCAAAATTAAAGTATATTTGTGGTATGTTTCTCACAAAAACAGACGGCAAATTGACAATTAAATTGAAAAATTGCGTGAAAAAGTCTAAAAAATTAGATTTAAGCTCAAATAACTCAACATGTTTTATTGATATTAGAACAAACCTGTATATATTTTGAAAACTCTATTTGTCCTCTTTTTAAATTTCAATATTTATTTCCAAAAAATTTAGTAGAGTATAACGGAAACCGATAGCTATTTCTTTGTTTGATCTCAATCACTCTGCTAAGACGCTCGTTATAGATTTTCTAGTTTTTTCAGAATTTTTGGTTTTTATCGCACATTTATTTCACGGTGCTACAAATGATGAAAAAATGCAAGAACTTTTGATGTGACTCAGTTTGGGTTGTAGCTTTAGTCAAATGTTACTTGCGCATTTACTTGAAGTTTTTCAAATACCCCGAAAATTATAAGTTATGTTCAAAACCCTGCTTTTACCTTAGCTCACATTTTTATGTTCAATACGGTTATTTTTCAACCGATTTTTTATATTTTGGCTGTTTTGGAAAGGTGAAAAATAGAGCATTTGAAACAAATAAATATGCCTTAAAAGTTTACCTATATGTGATGAATAGTTTTAAAATAAATAAGATGGTTTATGTTATTTTCAAATTTTTCCAAATTTATTCGCATTTTTGCACACATTTTTGTAATGATGGAGCTTCAATTGCTGTAAAATTTGGGAAGTATTTTTAGTACCAAACGAAAACAATAGGTGTTGTTAATGAAAATCTGTTGTAATTTGCTGAGAAATGATTTGATGAAATCTAAGTATATGGTGGAAAACATCAAGTCATATCTCAGCCAAATTATAACAGATTTTCATGACCAACACTTACCTTTTTCGTTTGGCACTAAATGTACTTTTCAAATTCAACAGCAATCAAAGCTCGTTATTTACAAAAAATGTATGAAAAATTGCGAATAAATTAGGAAAAATTTAAAAATAACATAAACTATTTTATTTATTTTAAAACTATTTATCACATATAGGTAAAATTTGAAAAAAAAATAAATCATCTTATTTTATTGAATATAAATCATCTTATTTTATTTAAAACTATTCATCACATATAGGTAAACTCTTTAGACATATTTATTTGTTTCAAGAGTTCTATTTTTCGCCTTTCCAAAACAGCCAAAATATAAAAAAATTGTTGAAAAATACCTGAATTGAACATAAAAATATGAGCTAAGGTGAAAAACAGGGTTTTGACCATAAAAAATAATTTTTGGGTTATATGAAAAACTTCAAGTAAACGCGCAAGTAACATTTGACTAAAGCTACAACCCACACTAAGTCACATCAAAAGTTCTTGCATTTTTCCATCATTTATAGCTCCGTGAAATAATTGCGCGATAGAAGCCAAAAATTCTCGTTTTCTTAAAAAATATATAACTTAGCCAAATATCAACCGATTTTTACAAAACTACTCTCAATTGATTTGGAATTGAATAAACTTTCAAAATTAAAGTATATTTGTGGTATGTTTCTCACAAAAACAGACGGCAAATTGACAATTAAATTGAAAAATTGCGTGAAAAAGTCTAAGAAATTAGATTTAAGCTCAAATAACTCAACATGTTTTATTGATATTAGAACAAACCTGTATATATTTTGAAAACTCTATTTGTCCTCTTTTTAAAACTGCTTCAATATTGAAAATCGGTTGACAAATCACTGAGTCAAAAAATATTATATGCGCTGAGGTCCAAAAAACCGTATTTTGACCATAACTTCAGATTTTGGGGGTGTTTGGAAAATTTCTAGTATGAGCGAATGTTACACTCAACAAGATTTACAACCTACACTAGGTCACTTCAGAAGTTCTAAATCGCTGTAGCAAAGTGTAATCAATCCAATTCAAAATTTTGAGAAATAACATAACAAAGATACTCATTCTATGCCAAACACGCTTCAGCATCAATTGTATTTCGAGATCGAATTGATCCGCATTGAAGGTCACGCGTTTTTGTGCAACTGTGTCGCTTTGTAGCTCCCTGTCAGACGATTTGATTGTAAGTGCTCTCGTACTGGTACGCTAGTTTTAGTGCGATGTATATAGATTCCCCATCTTCCGCACCCCATCCCAGAACCCTCCCGACCTCACTGCATCCCGAATTCCTCATACATGCAATGTATTCAGTGTGGGGAGAATCGGCATGTGCTCACAACATATGCTGTGTATATACAGCGCAGCCGATAAAATAAAGCGGTCTCTTGAAGAGAGTTCAAAGCGTTCTTACGCTAACATGCTGAAGAAGACATCTACTGCCTCTCCCATATCATCAAACCGCTTCGATCTGCTGTCCTCTGATGAAACCAATACTGACGATTCGCCAGTGGGAAAATATTTCATCTCCTAAACTTTCCCGAAAAGGTCCTAAGATTTCCCAAAGTGGAATGAATGGTACAAACAAACCTAAAAGTACTGCGGAAGAACCGAAGCAAACTCCTCCTGGGCTTGGAAATTTCAAGCCCCAGAAGGAGTTCCCAGCCTTTGCAGGAACATCTAAAACTCTAGTTGTTCCTCTTGTGCATCAAGTTGATGAATCAAATACTGGGTTGGTGAAATTCTCAGATATTGTGGAGTGGATTTTTGGAACTTTGGAACGGGCGATGCCGTGTGGCATCACCTGGCATCTAAACTTTAATTAGAGCTACAACTACACTTGAAATTTTGAACAATGAAACTCTATTTCATACGGTTAGAGAACAAATCGATTTTCAATATGCAATACAGTTGGCGTGGCTTGGGGTTCCCCTTCTAATGATAACCGCTCCTCTTTGATCTCTAATTTTTGCGATGACTTCGACATGACAATCTTGAACAACGGTGAAATGAATCGAGTCCCGAAACCTCCATCGCGCCCAAGTGCTTTGGATCTATCTTTATGTTCGTCGTCGCTACGATTGGATGGCACATGGAAGGTAATCCTCGATCCCCCCTGTAGCAACCATTTGCCTATTCTTATTTCAATTACTACCGGGCCAACTCACATGGGACCAGCTGATGTTCCGTATGACTTCATACGGAATATTGACTAGAAGTTATACGAGGAAATGGTTTCAGAAGCTTTTAAGTCGATTCAACATTTTCCACCACTCGAAGAATACAATATCTTCGCGGACTTGATTGTCGATGCTGCATTGCAAGCCCAGACGAAGAAATATCCTGGTGTAACGCTCAAAGAATGGCCTGCTACTCCGTGGTGGGACAAAGACTGCTTTGATGTTTGCACGTAAAGTTCCGACGCGTTTAAGGCCTTTCAGAAGAAAAGTATATCTGGCGACTATGTACGGCATTCAGAGCTTGATACCAAGTTCGTAAACGAAACGAAGAAGGAAACGAGGGAGAGCACTCTCTGGAACACAGCCGAAATAATGCGTAATCGTATAACAGTCAACGAGAGCGAATAGTCTTCAAGTCGGTGAATATTTGATTTTGCCAGTAAAGTATGTCCGAACTCTCCTCCTGCGCGAAACATTGTTCACGGTGCGGCTCCGGACCTCGACGCGATAGAATCATCTTTTTCGATGGCAGAATTTTCAGTTGCCCTCCTGTCCTGCAACAATAACGCACCTGGGATAGATAGAATCAAATTCAACTTGTTGAAGAATCTACCCGGCACTGCCAAGAGGCGCTTATTGAACTTGTTCAATAAGTTCCTAGAGTAAAGCAGTGTACCGCATGATTGGAGGCAAGTGGAGGTGATTCCCATCCGGGAAACTAGCTTCTGATCACAACTCTTAAAGGCCGATTGCAATGCTATCCTGCATCCGGAAATTGATGAAAAAAAGATACTCCGCCGCCTAGACTATTGGGTCGAATCAAATGGTCTCAATTTAACATCCGTCGTGCCATAGGGATGATTGATTGTCTTGCGTTGATATCAATGTTCAGGTTTTGGTACACAAGTATCTTGGTATCTGGTTAAACTCGAAAGGCGCCTGGGGTTGCCATGTTAGGTATTTGATAAAATAATGTCAGCAAAAAGTAAATTTGCTTCGCACAATAACCAGGTCATGGCAGGGAGCCCACCCAGGAGATCTTTTAAGGCTTTCCAAACACCGATATTGTCTGTGACTGAACACGGGTGTTTCTGCTTTCGTAGCAAACACACATTTGATCAAACTGAAGCGCATGCGATATCGTTATTAGCGTATCGCCTTAGGTTTCATGCAGTCGACCCATACGATGAATTTGGAAGTCTTAGCTGGGGTTCTTCCGTTGAAGGGCCGCTTCTGGAGTCTATCTTCACTTTTCTTATCAAATGTGAGGCTTTAAATCGCTCGTTGTAGTGTTCGACATCAGAACGGGTATTGCAAGTCTTTGTACATAAAAAATCCCTAGCAAGTTTGTAACCGTTGTTACATACTGTCCTTAGCATTTTTTAAAATGTGCTGTACACGGTGCCCCGCTGGACCATTATTATAAAAAAAATGTCCATCAAATCCAAGTATGAGGGTCAATTCTTGAGGTCATTTTACACCTCTGGTGATTATTTTAAAAAAATCTACCTACCGGATCTCGAGAAATCTCGATTTTAGGATGTTACTTAATAAATTTCAAAATAATCCGTATTCGATTCATGCGATATCATCGAAATTCATCCAAAAACTTGCCCAAATCATTTTATGCCAAAATATACTTGTTGGGGTTGCTACAATTATGATAATTCACCACTGACTTAACTCTCCAAATTGACTTAAGTGTGTTATTTGTATGGCTTAGTGGCTTTAGTTCAATTTAAATGTTACGTTCTGTGAATTGAATGAGGAAAAAATAATTTAAACTTGTTGTGTTTCATACAAACCCACACACAAACACGCACTCACATACACACACAAATATTCACACACGTATACATATATATTACACACAAATTTTGAAAACAATGTATTATATTTTCCTAATTAGAAAGAGTGATTTAAAAAAATATGTACACAAAAAGAGAATTTAGCCTCCTATTCCTAGCTTGTGTATCGAATAGTCCGATTTTTTTAAACAATTGCATTTCGCACGGAGTAAAACCAATTGGTACGCAATTTTTAATATTTCTCGAATGTTTCAGAACAAAAAAGTTTCTTGTATTTATTTTAGAACAAGAAAGTCGAATCAACAAAAAAGTAGGTACATTTTGGACATATTGGCTTTAACGTCAACCATGCAAGAAAGGCAGTATAGGCTAACACGTCTGATTACTGTTATACTCAATCAAGGCATTTTTTTGTGAGATTTTGACCACTTCGACCATTATTTTGATCTTTTGTGGTAATCAAGGCACTTAATAAGCGATCGTTGTAAATCTGGAGTTTTGTTCAGATGCCAAATCACGTTGAAATGAACAGGCTCGGAAGCTTGTTCATTGTGATGGCCAAGACCTCTTCCAGTGTCTCTGCAGAACTCTGGTACAGGGTACTTACTTAGCCCTGGAAAGATAATCTTATTTTGACGTGAAATTGATGCATAAATTTAAATCATTTAAAATGCAAGTTTTTGTTTAAAATTTAATATTGAGTGATCATTTTGTTGGTAACACATCGTTACGAGAATTCAATTTTTTGAAAAACGTGAACATACTCGCACTATTTGAAAACGAAGAGGGTAATGTCACTAAAGCGAGGAGTCAAATTGACGCAGTTTATCTTTCTAGGGTTAGTGATGTGGTATTTTCAAAAGAACGGAAGTTGTAGCTTTTCTCAGCTGCTGGCAAAATCAGAAATTGTCTCTTTGAACCCATGCTCGAGACAAAAAGAAAACCATTTATTATACACTGTTCTTTCACTAATCGCACTAATAATTAAAAATTTGATAAAGTAGTAGAAGTCAAAAAATTAGCAGCGCTTGTCTTTCTAATAGAGAAAATATAATACATAATTTTTCAAAATTTGTGTGTTTGTGTGTGTGGATTTGTAATAAAACACAATGATTCATTTTTCCACATTCAATTCACAGAGAGTAACATTTAAATTAAACTAGAGCTACTAAGCCATATAATAACATACTTAAGTCGATTTGGAGAGTTAAGCCAGTGGTGAATTATCATAATTGTAACAACACCAACAAGTATATTTTGGTATAAAATGATTTGGGCAAGTTTTTGGATAAATTTCGATGATATTGCATGAATCGAATAAGAATTATTTTGAAATTTATTAACTAACACACTAAAATTGAGATTTCTCGAGATCCAGTCGGTGGATTTTTTTTTAAATTTAACTAGAGGTGTAAAATGACCTCATGAATTGACCCTTATACTTGGATTTGATGGACAATTTTTTTCATAATAATGGTCCACCGGGGCACCGTGCTGTATGTATATCATAGCTACAGTGTTTCTAATTTATTTCAATGTAATTTGTTAGTAGGATTAGTAGATAAAAATATAATTATTTCTGTTTTTTACAAGGGGGAGATGTTTTGTGATTATTCAATTATTTACTAATATTTACTCAGAATTTATATTGTGTATTGCCACAAACGCTGACATATCAACACTATTGCATATATTTAAATTTTTATTTCATTTTAATTGCTTCCGCAGTTAAGTGAATATAATTGTAGAAAATTGTAAACCTACTTGGCAAGAAAAAAAAAAAATTTTCAATTAAACTTTCGCCTAATATTACACCTATCTTACTTAGCTTAGCTTAGCTCTGACTGTACATATCAATGGTTGCTACTCCGTGATGGGTCCGAGCCATTCAAGATGCACAATGAAGCAACTGAAGAAACGACTGGGAGTGGCCATTCCTCCTTACTGTGCATCATTCAATGACCCGATGTTTTATAGACCAATAACGGCGCCGGCCACGTCCTTACAGTCAGTTGGGGATATCGTCAGTTTTGTGCAACAACGGCACATTTCAAAATTTTTTATTTTGGATTTTGATGTCAATCGATGCCAAACGCGACTTAGTTTTATCTGACAAAAACTTGTTTCAAAATTAACAAAATATCTAGAGTTATAAGTAGATTTGTTTTTGCGATTCACATCAAAAATATACTTCAAAAGATAGTAGAAAAGTGATTTAAACTCATACAACTTGCTCATTATATGTATATAACAGACTCAAATAGGTTGAATGAGTATGGAAAGTTTAAAAATTTGAGGTTTTCGTGAAAAGGAAAAATGATTGTAAACGAAAAATTTCGAACCCGTTTCTCTCGAAACTATAAATTTCTTGTTGTGCCAGCGCCGCACGAAACCTACTAAAGGGAAGGATTTTTTTTTATTCTCGCTTGTTTTCCGTCGGTCTAGTTCCGTCACTGTTGTTGTTGCCATCACCGACACCCGGGAGGCGACTCCACCAGGACCCTAACTCACGACCCGTTGATTACGGGCCGGCGCCAACGGCTTTACTTCCTCATGCGATGGAAGACGTGATCCCGGAGATTTATTGCCTCAGAAAATCTCCCGGTATCGGCTAGGATTGAATCTAGGCCAGTTTGGTTGGTTGTGAGTGGATCACGCCACCTCACAACCATCGATACCTATGTCGGCGGTGGGATTCGAACCCAGGCGTCGAGCGTGGTTGGCGGAGATGTTACCAACCACGCTAGGCCCCCGCCTTATTGGGAAGGAATGATAGAATGCAGTCTTTGCTTTGTTAGAGACCGAGTATACCTCTGCATCCCTACAAAGACCACGGATGGGAGTTTTGTTAGTAGGGTGGGTTTCCGATCAGGATTCACTTGATAAGTGATATGACCATAATTCATTTAATTAATTATAACAATATAATAATAATCATTTACCTGTAAGGTGAGTTGAATAAAAATGTATTAAAATACAATAAGAAAATCAAGAATATGTAAATAAGATTTTGGTTGACTTCCTTTCAAAGCTGAAACTTTCAAATTTTTAACGTACAACATGCAAATAGGAAAACATCCGAAAAACAAATGGAGAGTGTGCGTTATGGTTTGCTTAAATATAATAAATGAATTCATATGAAACTAGTTTATGTCGATAGTGGTTTCTCTGCTGCTTTCTGCGGCTAAAAGAATATATATTGAAATCGGAATATATATAGTTTGCTTGTCTTTCAGTCACGCGCACGATAAACGAAAGTTACTCAAGTTGCCTATTTCCCAAGCAAACTCTGAACCTGAGGTGCACTAAAGTTTGTTATTTTTTTTAGTGTAGCAACGCAAACACTCCTGTTCTGACTACAAGTTACCTTTGCTTTCAGTCCTCCACTCACCTCCTCTCGCCTGGTATGCAGAAAGTCGCAAAGAAATCAAAGCTAACTGCGTCTTAACTAATATTCGGCACACGTGTTAAATTAGCACATGGCTATAGGTTCTGATGCAGGTGTATCGACAAAAACCGCCAAAAATGTAATAAAGGGCGGGAGGCAGTTTTAAGATGTAAGAAAGACATAGTATCAAAGATATCAAGCATGTAATGGAAATCTAAAGTTACCTCAACCACTGTCAGTTGATTATGAACGTTACTTTATAGTTACATGCCCAATAAGTGAAATAGTCAAGAACATGATGGGGATTATAAACCTTTTGCTCGAGAAAATAAGCAGTTTGGAGTTTTTTAGGTGTGTAGTGTAAGTGTATTTATAAAAATTGAAGAAAACCGGGTGTAACTCGGCAAAGCTATTTTATGCAAAACACCATAGGGACCATCCACATACCACGTGGGTAGCTTTGGGGGGGGGGGGGGTTGGCTAATGTCCACGGTTCATACAATTTTTTTAGAATTTATATGGACAGTTGTCCACGGAGGGGGAGGGGGGGGGTCAAAATCGGTAAAGATCTGTCCACGTGGTATGTGGATGGACTCATATCGAGTTTCAAGTTAAGCTAATGGCGCGTGACAAGCCGCACTTGAAATCTATCCAACTTTCTTTCTCAAAGCTCTAACAAAATTTACAAAAATGTTCTCAAGAAGTTTTAAATAAAGATAGAGCAATATGATTTTTCTTTTCCATATTTTCAAAAATAGGAAAGTAATTTAACCTACACAAGGCATACTGCACATATTGTACCCCAAATTAATTTTTTAAATATACTACGACGTTCAAGATGTATGAAGAAAAGGATAATTTTTTTTGCTTATACGTAAAAATTTTAGCTGTTACAAAAAAATTTAGAGTATAAGATAAACCCATTCCCGACGGGTGACATTTAAACTTTGATTCAAGTTCTATAATTATATTAGAAAATTTTCACGATGAAATTATTCAGTAAGGTTAGAGAACAGATTGATCTTCAATATGCAATAGAATTTGTGTTAGTTGTGTATATAGTTGATGAGTAATAAGAGTTTGAGGTACATTGTTTAATGTAAAAACTGATTTCTCACCGCCGGGATCAGGTTAAGCTATTGGTCATTATTTTTAAATATTATGTACTATTATGATTTAAGATATTTTTGAATATCGACATGAAATTTTCAAAGTTTCAAACATAGATTTATCTTCTATCCTGCAAATGCGCTACAGTAAGCCAACTGCTTTTTTTATTTTTTATCAAATAAGGCTGATACAAATTTCGAATTCTTTTTATGTCCAAGGTTATCAAACTCAGTAGAGGGGGTGGCAAAAAATAAAAAACACCGAGACAAAAAAAAAGAAATATTTTTGATAAAAGTTTGTGTGCAAGTTATGACGTTTGTAACTTGCACTCAAATAAATGTTGAAAAATAACACTTTATTATTATTATTATCTATTTCGCTTGCCTTTTGACGACACTCTCTCTGTCACTGGACTTGATAATTGCTAAATTAAGCATTAACGCTGTCGGAAAACAAACAAAATGAATAAAACGGTATGAGCTTTTTTTTCTTCCCCTTCCAATATTTAAGATTTTTGAAGGGGGGGGGGGGGGTGACATAAAATGAAAATAAAATTTGTAACGGCCTAGTGTTTGTTTGTTTATGTAGAAGAAGACGAAAACAAAAAGTCGACAAAGGTGGTGGTGATGGGATGAGGATTGTTATGTTGTTACGCAACACTAGAAAAGGTTTCTGCGATGGAACGCAGATGACAGATGTTTCATGCGCGTCATTTATCATGTGTGAAGTTATATCGGGCAATTAGAGAGGGATTTTAACTACCCATCAATGACAGTACTTCGTTATTCCAAGCTTCGCTATTGTTAATAACAGAGACAAACTTTTGCATGTGTGATTATTTGTTTGAGCAATCCAGTATTTTTTCATGAGCAATGTTTTTTGTAAATTGTTTTTTTTTTTTTCAATTACATTCATTTTTAGTTATTTTGTAAGTTTAGTTTGAATAAAACATATGTAACATAAAACAATTGAGAAAATCAACTATTATTCAAGTTATGATATTAAAAAAAATCATTAGAAAACAGTTTTTCGAAAATAATCAAAGACTGGAGAAAAAGTCTTAATATATTGGAGAAAACAGCTTTGTAGATTCGTTTACGAGTAAGCAATCAATCCACGCGTTTCCATGATCTACTGAGCGAAGGATTTATCGCAATTTAGATAATTAATTAAGTTTTAAACCAGCGCTGGCCATCTGCATTGAATTGTCGATAGTATCAAAGTTACATCTTGAACTTCAACTCGACATTCCAAAAAAATAATTCATCATGTTTGATTAAATTCCAAATTTTAATAGTCCAAAATGCAATTGAAAGTGGCTAGCCACTACGGGTCAACTAGTAAGTATATAATTCGTTTAATTAATTATAACAATATAATAATAATCATTTACCTATAAAGCGGGATGATAAAAATGTATTAAAATAAATTAAAAATAAGAATATGTAAATAAGATTTCGGTTGACTTTCTTTTAAAGCTGAAACTTTCAACGTACAACATTTTTAACGTACAACATGCAAAAAAAGTAATGGGAAAATATTCGAACAACAAATGGAGAGTGTGCGTTATGGTTTGCTGAAATAAAATAGATGAATTCATATGAAACCAGCTTATGTCGATAGTGGTTGCTCTGCTGCTTTCTGCGGCTTAAAGAATATATATTGACATAAGTTATTACTATTACATTGCAGTGATTGCTCAGATGTGTTGCTCCCTTCTCCAACCATTCACTACTTAGAGTCATCCGTACAGATAATCCACACATTATATTACATAAGCTCACATAATTTCCAACGCAATTCTAATTTCCTGAAAAAAATCCACACGTTCACCATGAAATTTGTTACGGCCCCAAAAACATACTAGGAAGAGCTTTGATAGCATTCTTCCACAGCTGAAATTACAATGTGCAAGGGTATAATAACAAATGTTACAAAAAAAAAAAAAAAATAGTAAGTGAACTATTATAAGAAAATCCACGAAATGTCAACGGTGGTTGTTGTGCTGCTTTCTGTGGCTGAAGAAATTAATTTAAATAAATTATCAGCATTGGGAAGAAAACTTAACACTATATGGTTCGTACGTAAACCGGCGGCAACGATAGCAAACACAGGCTCATGAATTCATTTTTTCAAATTTTCAGCCATGCTCTTTGGAGACAGATGTCTAAATAATTTTTGTAACCTGCTATACGGCGCAAGAGTTGCCTAATAAATAGAAAAACTGGCAAAGCTTCAAGTAATCTAAATCTAAAATGTAGATACACATATTCGCCAAATCTCAAATCGTCAATGTCCCAAATTTGTTGTCAAATATATATATATATATATATATATATATATATATATATATATATATATATATATATATATATATATATATATATATATATATATATATATATATATATATATATACATATATATATATATATATATATATATATATATATATATATATATTTATATATATATATATATATATATATATATATATATATATATATATATATATATATATATATATATATATACATATATATATATATATATATATATATATATATATATATATATATATATATATATATATATATATATATATATATATATATATATATATATATATATATATATATATATATATATATATATATATATATATATATATATATATATATATATATATATAGACAAGTAAGCATGCTAGCGAGACTCTTCAATTCAAAGCTTGAAACACTTTGGTTTGATTTTCTTCTTCAACTCAAGGAAAAAGAACCTAAACAAATTACAGTGCACATGTAACGTAATGAGCCACGCGCCGCCTCTGGACTTCAAAAGCTAAAAAAATCGGAAAATTAGGGCAAAAGTTCCCGGTTAGCCGGAATATTCACGTAAGAAAACACATGCGCCCCCTCGCCACTAGTACCTATAGCGAAAAAGCACGAAAAGAAACGGGTAATAAACTCGTTCTCACACTTTACACGCACACAGTCGTACCAGCGCATATACACCGACCACCGAACAATTGATCAAAACCTAAATTAATCCACCCAACGGTCAGACTCAGCCTTTCTCATTCAAACTCATTATTTGTAAAAAAAAAAAAGATTTACATGAATGCGTATATCCAGGTTCATTAAGCAGACAGCATGTGAAGTAAAGAGAGCGAAAAATAAGCGAACTGGAAATATGATACAGATTTGGAATAATATACCGCATCCCGACGGGACTTGAACCCGCAATAACCCTGTCTCCGGCATGATGTTTTGACCAATTAAACTACGGGGGACGGTGGTACTGTTCCACAAAAAAATATGAAATTTGACGTAATGTTAGTGCTTAAGAAATAGCGAAATAAAAGAAATGAATCTTAATTTCGAACAATTAAATCACGAGCGATACCGGGAACGTTCAAATAGTACGATACCACATTTGAATCATGTTGAGGCCATATATATTGATCAAAGCAGGTATAGTTTTGAATAGTCTTTGAATTTCTTTTCGTTCCAAAACTTTTGAACCACATATCGAATTGTTATGAAGTTTGTTATTTGTAAGTTTGAGAGATGACTCGTTTGTATGACACTAGTTATGTTCAAATAAGTCGTGTAATCTTTGAGAAAATAGACTTTCGTTGTTTTAACAATTTAATACATAACGGTTGCTTAAGTTCAATTATAATCGAATGAAATGGGAACGTATAGAGCAGCCGAATTATGAAACCACTTGTTTAATCTTAATTCATTAGTTAACCCTTAACTAGCCCGTTTATATGATATCAATTGTGTTCAAATCGGTTGTGTAGTTTCTGAAATAATGATGTCTCGTGATTTTCACTTTCGATACATTACAGACGAAGTTACAGTCCGATTACAGGTAAATTCAATAGGGTGTTATGAGGCAGCTGGACCTCTCATTTGACACTAATTTAGTGAAAATCGGTTCAGCCATCTCTGAGAAAAGTGAGTGAGTTTAAGTAGTCTTATGAATATTTTACTTTTCATAGCTGGATTTCACATTTTTAAACATAACAGGCAAAGTAAAAGTCCGATTGCAAAAAAATCAATAGGGTCTTATGGAGCTACTAGACCTTCCATTTGACACCGATTTTATGAAAATCGATCCAGCCATCTCTGAGAAACATGAGTGAGATTAAATAGTCTCGAGATCACGTTTCCTTCTATAACTTTTGAAACACATGTCCAGTCTTTATGAAATTCGAAAGTTAAGGGTTTTTTAGGTAGCCCGTTCATTTGAAATTAATTTTGTTCAAATCGGTTGCGTAGTTTCTGAAATATTGTTGTTTCGTGATTTTTACATTTTGATACATAACCTCTAAACTAGAAATCCGATTACAATAAAATTTAATAGGGTCTTATGGGGCAAATAGACCTTTCATTTGAAATTAATTTCATTGAAATCGGTCCAGCCATCTCTGAGAAAATCAAGTGAGATTGGGAGAGCGTTACACACACACACATACACACATACACACATACACACATACACACACACATACAGAAAATGCTCAGCTCGTCGAACTGTGTCGATTGATATACGAGATTCGACCCTCTGGAGCACTTTAATACTTTTGGTTTTTGCAGTGATTGCTATACCTTTCTAGGAGAAAGGCAAAAATTGGAAAATTACTGGTAGAATGTTGAATATTATATCAAGTTTCTTAAACGAAAGAACTTTCCGCGTAACGGCAAACGGAACTTTATCAAGTTTGCGGATAGTCGAAAACGGTGTACCTCAAGGACCCATCCTGTCGGTTACGCTCTTCCTCGTAGCAATGCAACCTATTTTTAATAAAATATCACGTGAAATTCATATCGTCAGTTGAATTCAATACTGGCACAACTCAAAATTTTACAGTTTTGAGTTATTGATGGCAAACGATGCCAAATGCTATAAAGTTTCATCTCACAAAGACTCGTTTCAAAATTCACAATATTTTCAGAAATATAAGTAGATGTGCCTTTATTGCACGAATCTAAAATATCCCTAAAAAGACAGAAAAACAAGAAAATGAAAAAAGAAATTTTTGACGCAAATTTTCAAACGCGTTATTCTCGAAACCATGAATTTTAAGTTGTGCCAGTATTGAATTCAACTGACGATATATTACTTTACGCAGATGACGTATTACTGATTGCCAGACATGCCAACCCAGCAAACCAGAAGTCGTATAAGGATGTTAATTCTAAGTCGCTCAAATGTGCACGTCAAGTTTGAAATTACATAAGATGTAACAATAAAATTGTTTATATCGTATAAAATTTGAATCCTATGAAATGCTATATAAGGTTGTATATGAAGCAATTTAGCGTGTCATACAAAATTGTAAAATGCGTCATTCCTCTAAGTCGTATAAAGTTTCAAATGAGGCCATTTAAGATAGCCTGCGTAGTTGTACAAAATCGTAACCAATTTTTTTCTACAATGTACGTATATGGCTTCCATATTTGTACACATAGGCGCGTTTCATGATCTTATATGGTCATTTTGTACCAAATAAGGGTTCACTTAACAGAGTTGAATGCGAGTTATATAAACCAATTTGTTTGCTGGGAACGCAGTAAAAGTTCGACAAATGTTGAGAAACGCAGTTAATGGAATGTCGAGTCATCGAATGGACTAACAACGTGGGTTTTACAATTGCGCCAACTAAATCGAAAATTATCCACATATGCAACATTAAACATCGAAAAAAGGAAAAAGCAATTAAAAATAAACGGGTGCCAATCCCATGTACCTACTCGAAAAATGAAAATTTTAGGAGTAATATTCGATTCGAAACTAAATTTTTTGCAACATTTTGCTTATATCAAACGAAGTTGCATAATTCGCCTGAATATCCTTAGGGTCCTTGGTGCCAAATTAAAGCGAAGCGCACGCTCCACTCTCCAAAAAGTGGGTTCATCTCTTATCACATCTAAATTACTTTTCGGTATCGGAATTACAAGTATGAATCTCGAAAAAATGGACAAAAATTGAGAACAACATATAATGGAATGATTCGTCGTTCCTCCGGAGCATTTAGAACCAGTCCGGTTACATCGGTAATAGCCGAAGCTGGTTGCTTGCCTAGTAGCTCAACTACTTGTAAAAATGAAAAATGCAGAAAATCTCCCAATCGTTGAACGATCAGCCGAATTATTTAGAAGCACTACCGAACATACATTACCTTCCACAAGCAGTAACGAACGCTTAAGCGACCGAAAATGGTATAGCAAAGCACCACAAATCGATAACACCCTCAAACATTCAACCAGAGCAGGTACAGCTAGCTACATTGTGATACCAAAATTTCATGAGTTCATTGCAACCCATTATCCATCACACAAACACATTTTTACTGACGGTTCTAAAGACGGTTATACAACTGGTGCCGGAGTGGTGTCAGAGACGGTGAAAAACTGTTACCCCTTACCCGGAGCGTGCAGCATTTTCTCGGCCGAAGCATACGCACTCTGGAAAGCCACGGAAAATATTAAAGATGGCCGCCCAACTTAAATACTCACTGACTCTGCTAGTTGCATCGACGCCAACAACGGGGGGCATTCGAATCACCCATGGATTCAAAAGGTGGAAACAGCTTGCAAGAAGCATGATTTCACAATTTGTTGGATTCCAGGACATGCGGGAATTAACGGGAATGAAAAAGCCGACACTGGCAAACTTGGGACGAAAAGAACCACCTGTAGCTATGGCAATCCCTGCCCAAGACACTGTGAGATTTGTTAAAGAAAAAATCTGGAACACCTGGGAAAAAACCTGGCAGCAGACACAACACCACTCAAAACGAATCAAAGGAAGCGTCGTTAAATATATAGATAGGAAGAATGCATCTGATCAACGAGTCTTAACTAGGCTCCGCGTTGGCCACACCCGTCTCACACATTCCTATATAAGAGATCACAATTTACCTTCAACGTGCAATACTTACGGTGTACTTCTCACCGTTACACATATTTTAGAAGAATGTAACAAATACGCTGATTGTCGGAAAAAGCACCTTAACGTAGGCGATTATATCGAAAAGATCTTATCTAATAACGAAGAGAAAGAGAGAATAATCAATTTTTTAAAAGAAACTGAATTGTACAACCAAATATAACTATCTTTAACTGATAGACACGAATGCCATGTCAGTGGTAAAGCGTCTTAAATAAATAATAATAATAATAAATCTAATTAAATATTTTTCGATTTAATTATTTTTTCATAAAAATACCCACTAGGACAATACGAGAAACTTGCCACTCAGTAAGTTATTTCTATGCATATCAGTTCCACCATGTAAATTAGACGTTTTCCAATACAAAATTCGTACTGGAGAAACTGAGCTGTTCAATTTTTTAGGAAAATTATCACGCTAATCTTGCTGTGTTTATACACAATTGGAGATTTTCAAGTTAGAAGTTCATTTAAGTGAGTAAGTGGTTATAACTTATTTAATTTCTGAGTTTTTTTTTATTGAAAGTAACATAGCAAATCCTTGGTCTGTATTTCGAAGAGGAACTTGACCTTCTGTTCATTGAAAGTAGTAACTTTAGAAGTATTGAAAGTAGATGTTTTGGAGAAACCCCTCCTCTAGTTATCTTAATCAACTCCAAATGCATTTCGAAGCTGTCGCAGGCGGCACGCACGGATCTGGGATTTCATCTCAGATTTTCTGGATAACCGCTTTAACTTGTCTCAAGTTGGAGATTTTGTAATCTGTAAGCTTCGACATCATGTTCGACTAACAAAAAAGTTTATTGACTTGAGATAAGGTGAATTTTACGGCCGTTTATTTTTATTCAAAAAGTCCCTCAAATTGCCCCTACACCAACCTTGAATCAAGTTCGCATTGTGCGTTGTCCACCGTCTTGCTTGAACACCTAGTGGTCATCTCTGAAGAGTTTTCGAAGACACGGGGAAACGTTTTTTTTTCCAAAATTTCCGTTTTATAATAAACAGTATTGACGTGAACTCGTGAACAGCGAGCCGTGAAAGAATCATTTTCATTCTATCGCGCCTCTTTTTCTGAAAGAATCGGACCGTTCGATGCCAAAATATTGTGAACAGATCAAATAGATATACTCAGATCGGTAAAAATTTTAAACTGAACGTTATTACTTCGCCGGACACGCTCCCTCTCAACTTTACGGCAGATCGTGGCCGACAAGATCACCAACCAAAAACCGTTTTACTTTGACTTCCCGGAATTGTACCATCGCACATCAAGAACTAAATACAACTGACAGACAACCAACACCATGCGTATCTGAGAGTGCATACATAAAGTAAGTTGTTTCACTAACACTTTTATAACTCGAAAACTTGTATTCGAATATATTCAAACCATTTCAATGTGAAACAATGATACAGATTTTAGTTCGACTTTTTTCTACGAGAACGAATCCAATGTTCTTAAGGGGTTATATACCTTTTTGGTTTTCAAAAAACCGAAAAAAAATTTATTGCATTATCTTCAAATACAACATCTTGAGAACATTTTCACAAATTTTCATTAAGATCTGAGCAATAGGAAGAAAGTAAGAGCGATTCGCAGTGCGCCTCACCACGGCCGCATAAGTTAAACTTGAAACTTTACACGCGATTATCTCGGAATAGTATTTTCCGAAAAATGACTTTGCCGTGATCCTGATTGCGGGAAAACTAATGAACCGATTTCCTTCATCTTTTTTTTTTAATTTTCGTTATTAAATTCGCCGGTCCTTGAACGATCGCTTTTTGAAACATACAGTTACATTTTGCCGCAAAAAAATTTTTAACGCAATTTTTAGCGCTCAAAAGGTGCATTTTTTGGGAAAATCGTTCCCGTTAGCACTGAAAACTAAATACTCATAAAAGCGATCGTTCAAGGACCCGGTACACTTCTAAACTAATGAAATAATATGAGTTTTTTGATTTCGGTTGACCCGCTGAGTCTCTATCAGGATCACCGCAAGCCTCTGCAAAAAAATTGTGTTTCGGGGAAACGGCCATTACTCCAGTAATAATTGGTATATCTCAAAATCAAACGTATATTCTTGTTGTTGATAAACTGTGCCTTTAGAAAAATACCACTTTGATACAATGAAAATGGTGCTATGCACTTAAAATAAATTCAAACTTCCCTCATTTTTCTCGACCAAGAAGGTATATAACCCCTTAAGACATAATTTTCAAATAAAATTTAATCCATTGATGGTTGAACAATAAATTTGAAAATCCTCTTTTGTTTACTTTTTGGTCACTATTTAGTCTCTATTTGGTCACTATTTTATTGAAAAAAGTCACTAAAGTCACTATTATTTTACCCCAAGTTCGCTACTAGCCCTGTTATCGATAAAGGGGTCAAAATCAACGCAGCGTACTACCTGGACACGGTTTTGAATAAAAATGTTCTGCCTCAAGCTGAACTAAGGACTGTTCATTTTATCAAACGGACACTTTGTTTTGGTGATATCTTTATTATTTTTCAAGCAATTTCCAGACGGTTTTTTGCAAAATGAAGGTTTATTTTTCAACAAAAAGTACAAAATGTAAAACCTAACTCAGTTCATCTAACTATAAAACTGGTGAACTTTCCCTCGAACTCCACTCATAAGCCTCTTTACAGTTTCTGGCTTAACTTTTCGGCTTGCAGATGACCACATTTTCTTGAACTCATCAATTGACTGTGCTTCTCTACCATCCTTTCGAAGATACCGCTTGATAATTACCCAATAGCGTTCAACCGGACGTAGCTCTGGACAATTTGGTGGATTATTCGCCTCTTCGACTAATTTAATCGTATATTTCTTCAGCATTTCAAGAGTGGCAGCAGCGTAGTGGGCGGATGCAAGGTCTGGCCAGAACATTGGTGGGGTCTTGTGTTGACGATACACAGCAACAAGACGTTTTTGAATGCACTCCTTCCGGTAATTCTCAGCGCTTATGGTTCCTATTGTGAAATATGGCAAACTTTTTTTTCCACAAGAACAAAAAGCTTGCCATACAAGCACTTTCTTACCAAACTTGTCCATTCTAATCGATCGTTTTACATCTGGTACTTCCCTACCTACAATAGAATTGAAAAATTGTGGCCCCGGAAGTGTTGTTGCGTTCAGTTTTCAGTAAGTCTCGTCATCCATTAAAATGCAACAGTTTCATTGCTTTTTCAGTATCCTATCAAACCTCTGACATCGTTCCTTTGCCCGTTCATGCTGTTCCTCGGTCCGTTTCGGTGTCTTCTGTTTTTTGTAGGTTCTGATATTATTCCTTCGTTTGATATTTTGAACCGTTCCTATACTAACTCTGAGTTTTTAAGCAATTTTTCGCACAGAGTCACATTCATTGGACAGTAAAAGCTTCACACACTTCTGCTCGATTTGTGGAATAGCCGCACCTTTTCTGGTTTTGGATCTTGGCAAATCTTCAAGAGAATCGTGTTCTCCAAACTTTCTGATGATCTGGTACACAGTAGACTTAGACCTTTTCACAAGTTTTGCAATATTTCTACAGGATAGTCCCTCGGAACAGTACTTTTGAACAATCAAAAAACGAGTATCTTGATCGAATCGTGCCATTTTCCGAAACTTAACCGTTCCGACACCAAAACCAAAACACCGGCACAATGTCAACAAACTCAACTACACGATAAAGGAAGATTCATCAAATTTGGAGTTAATGTTTAGTTTTTATCGTCTATTCAAAATGTCCGTTTTATAAAATGAACATTCCTTATTGTTTGAAGACAATTACTACTGCTTCCAGCAAGATGGCCCACACCGCAAAGGTTGTTCAGGCGTGGTGTGAGAAAAACTTGACCGATTTCATTTCGAAGAATGAATGGCCTACGTCGTCTCCGGATCTGAATCCACTGGATTATTCCGTGTGGGGATGCATGATGCCGAAGCTGAATGACTATAAAATAACAAATTTGGAGCAATTCAAGCGAGTTATCACGAAAATCTGGGACGAGATGCCGATTAGGCACGTGCGTGCCGCTTGCGACGACTTTCCGAGACGTCTGAAGCTGGTTCGAACAGAGAAAGGTGGTGTAATTCCGAGATATCATCTGTGAAGTATCTTTATGAGTTACTGAATAAAGCTATGAAAGCAAGATTCAGGTTTTCTTCTTATTCTTTGAAATATTGAGATTTTCCTGTGTGACCGGACGTTTTTGTCACCCTGTATTAGGCGTAATCACGCTAGACTGAGGAGACTCTACCCAAGTCCGGGAGAGCTGGATATTGGCCGGAGAACCTAAACCTGAGGACCTAAGGAACACTAGGGGATACACTGTAACTTCTTATATTTCAATTCTAAAATATAAGTCCTAGTTTGCACTGTGGCGAGAGTAAAGCACTTTTTAAATGTTTGGAATATCAATTCGAACTGAGCCTGGAGAGCCGGCTCCAGGATCATTTTATTGCTCTTATCATTTTCTGACAGTGTTGCGCGGAACGTATCAAATATCGTTTCTTTGTTTCACTAAACTGAAAAATTGCAGGGTTGTGAAAACCTGCTATAAGCAAAGGGATACCACACTTTTAAATTTATGAAATATATGATTTGAACTCTCTAGAGCATGAGCATGAGCATGATTGACCGCCCGCGGTTGCTACTCCGTTATAGCCAGATCAGCTGTAATTACACAGAGAACCAACGGATGATGCTTGGGACTAACATGCATCCTCAATGTGTAAAAACTGGTGACCCTAATCTCTATATGTATTAGGCAATACCGGCGCCGGCCGCATCCGAATGCAGGTCAATGAAGGAGTGTATATAGAAATATGTTGACGTGAAACTCGCTTTATTGGAAGCCGAGAACACCTCTGCACTTCCACGAAAAATCACTGGGATGTTGGAGAAGGGGGAGGGTTTGGTTTCGTTTTGGTAAACGATACGCTTAACTCGATGTGCGGGTTCATCATAACAAATATCGCGCCTACCAGTTTTGTATATCCACCGTGAAAATCAGAACGTGATCCGAAGTCATTCTGTAACACCGCAAAAAAGCACACGCGAGATATCCGGTCCTATGACTAAATTTGAGCTGATTCGAATACCCGGTCATCTCCTTATGAAGCCATCATGCAACTACCGGAACGTATCTCCCTTGATTTATCTTAGACAACTACACAATGTTACTAAAGCTACAAGAATTGTACCAATATTAACGCCTCGCAACTCCTATTGCTTTCTCGTGGATTGACCTGATACCGACGCCTTGTTAATCTATATATAGCAAATGCGATGGTATCGACGCGGAGTCTTTGGATATTCAGGCATCAGGACATCTGATTTTATGCCTAGCAGATCGACTAACGACGTTTCCCGTATACTGGTCGTATGTCTTTATAAGCTATCCTAATTTGAGACCGATTTAAGTCAGAGTGACAAAAAATGCTATGGGGGCCACGCAGAGGTGTGTGGTTTATTCCATTGGATTGCAAAATATTATACTACACGATTCACATCCACGATTTAAACCGATACACCAACAACAACCAACCAACATAGAGTTAGGGCCACCGACCAATGCGTGTGGTTTATTTGACAAAAATATAAATGTTATTATATTTTAATTAATGGAACCGAGTTAAACTAACAAGTATTGTTAAGACCACGCACGAATACGTATGGTTTGTCGCGTAAATTTCAAAAGTGAATTAAGTTCGACGATTTGAAACCGGTTCAAACCAACAGTAAAGATACTGTTGGGTCCACGAACACGTGGTTTGAATCATAAATTATACAATTCCTATATATCGCTTGATCGAGTCCGTTAGATGATATATAGATGAGAAACTTAAGAAACATATTGAGTATAAAAACTGGCAGAGTTCCATGCGTTCAAAGCTTAAAAGTAAAAAAATGCAAACATACATATTAAACAAAGCACAAACTGAGTTTACTTACAAAAGGTCAAACCAATCACAATCTGATTATCTACTTATAGGATTTGAATATGATCAATTAAAAATGTTAATATATTACAATATTTGTCCAATTCCATTATTTTTCAAAAGCTAGGTAAATCATTAAATAAAGCTATACAAAGTGCCCAAAATATTATATCTAAATTATAGCTATTTGAATGTTGAGTATACTAACAAATATAAAGGAAACACAGTTTATTTCGAAACATATTTACATTTGAAAAGTTTTCATTTCTTGTCACATTACTGCCAAAACTGTCAGTTGTGCCTCAAATGAATCTACAACAGTTTAAAAATAAATAAAAAAATTGTTTGAGACCCGCTAAAACTAATCATAATTTGGGAAAAAATTGAGCTTGCTCTGTCTGCGTTAATTGAAGCAGACCGCTTTACTGCATGTCAACAGATATCTCTACAAGCACTTGTGTAGTCTGTAGTAAGCGCCTGCTGTTTGCAACTACATGTGAAAAGTGGTGGTATGTGAAAAGCTCTCAATCTCGCACTATATGATTTGAGCTCTCTAGAAAAGAAAAAGTAGGTTTTCCCATATAAAACTTGCAACAAATTGGAAATGCAATGTGCCAAGTGTAGACATGACCAATCGACCTCCAGTGCGTCTTGAGCTGTCCAACAGGTCAGACGTGTTTTTGGTTGCTTGTGGACTGGTCTTTGACTGTTCAAGCTAACATAAACCGATGTGTCTGCCCAAAACGCACATTAAATGCTCTGGCTTTGCACAAAAATGTGTCAAAAGGATAACGCAACAGTTGCGTAATGAATACATTGACAGAGATCGTAATCAGAATATGTATAATACAAACAAAATCGTAGTGTTGCGGTAGACTTCGGTTTTGGGCAAACGATCAGTTTTGGGGCGCTCAAAAATCCGCTGGTTACTTTCGCGAGTCGGTGCGTATCAAAGGCTCGTGCATCCCTAACCACCGTCAGCAACCGAAACAGCCAATAGCGAGCCTCGTTGAACAACACACATTCTCTGTATTGGTTCCGAAACAGTACAAAAGATGCTCTAAAAAGACGCATTATTGATGTGGTTACGCACAGTCCGACTTTTGCGTGATACCTATTTGCAATTTGATATTATTTTTCAGTTTTTTTCGTATCACCTGAAAGGGCAGGGCGAACAAAGAAACCATGCATCGCTACGGGAAAGAAAAGAGAGGTATCTCTTTCTGACACTAGTTTAT
The DNA here is from genome assembly GCF_029784165.1 of Wyeomyia smithii. NCBI lineage: Eukaryota > Metazoa > Arthropoda > Insecta > Diptera > Culicidae > Wyeomyia > Wyeomyia smithii. The sequence goes on from NC_073695.1 coordinate 127,058,513, forward strand.
ACAGTGAAAATTTATTTTATTTTCTACCTGAGCAAAAAGCCGGTGGAATTAAACTATTCAAAATGAAATTTCTTCAAAGAAGAAGGTTCCACCTATTGTGGTAACTATTGCTTTTGAATTTAAAATTTTTAAAAGAGTACTGCCAACGCTTCTCTTCGATATCAAAGATATTCATCAAATTGGCCGAAGAGGGGAATGCCGCCTACTGGCCCAAACATTGAAAGATTGGAATTGTCTTATTCAGTATTTAACTGAAAGATGCATAATTTTTTGACATATGACACTAAGAGCGCCAAGCCATTCAAGGTCGTATTGAAAGGTCTCACCAACGATCAAACCGTTGCATCATAATGGCTAAAAGTAATAGCACGGGCGATCTTAACCCGCTGATGTGTTCTGTACGGTTGTCCCCTAACTAAATTTTGCATTATTTTTTTAGTAAAATGTCTAGGTAGGCTTGCGAGTTGTAAGGGGCATAAAATATACTGTCTTCATCATTAAGTTGGGTAACAGACTAAGCATATTTTGACTATTTTGCGACTCAAAATCATTTCTTTAAACTAATTTTACAAACCATATAGAATTTTTGCATATAACTGAAACTGGGATTGTCAATAGTAGTACTGCTCACTCGCTTCTCGCTTGAAAATACGCTTGGCACCAACTTTGAAGGCCCATATCTTTTGATAATAAAATACCACCACCGCGAAATTTTCAGGGCAGTTTCGAAATTTCGTCAAAAATACTTGTGATTTTTTTTTCAGATTTTTCAGTGCCCCAGAACATAGATTTTTAACATATTGTTTTAAATAGTTACTATTGAAAAAATATTTTTTTTCTCCAAAAAAAATATTTTCGTAAACTACAACTTAGGATGCATCTGCGTGAAAATTTCATCAAATTCAATGCAATTTTTTTATTGCTATGTCTGTTTAAAAATAATTTTGACCTAAATTTCAAATGACAATAACAACTTGTAAACTTACTCAAATTCAATAAAAATTGGAAAATCAACTTCCCGAGTGAAACTCTTGAAGTTTTTAATACTTATTTGAAAAAATTAGACATCGCGATTTTTAGTGATCCGTTTCACAAATTCTGACCCAGTAATCAAACAAACCATAGTGTAATTTAAAACCTAAACTAGACTACCACAACATGATCTACCACTACTCTCTCCCACTCTGCGAGAACATTTTAAGCCAGAAGGTACAATTGATTTGAAAAATAGCGCCAAGCGGAACGCGGACAAAAAACGTTGAGAACCGCTGGTCTAGAGCACATGTCCTGCAACCATAGCAATCTGATGGCGTTGTTCTTGCAGTAAAAGGCGGGAACACATGAACCTTGTTTGGGATTTTTCATCTTCTGACGTTGACTAACGTCTATATCGAAGCTAGGCTCCTGAATTTGAAAATCTAGTAATTCAACCAGGGAAAACCAAGGAAAAGCGGTCAGGTTTTGAGCGCTTATTTTTCAGTCATTTATAATCAGGTTTTCGAGGTTTTGGCATCAATCGATCAGTAATTCTTTCACGGTTTAATTTATGTAACGAAAACAAACTATTGTTTGAAATACACTATTGAAAAATTGGTAATTAATATCGATTGTCTAAATCATACCGCGCAGCCAATCACTACCTCTCTTCCCAAGCACAGTCGACACTAACGGATACAATCGATCTGACTTTGTTGTTATTGTTGTTGTCACTTTTTGTTTTCGATGCTTACTTACGTTCCTTGTCATTTCATTATCTACTTAGCTCCTCCTTCTTTCTAACTAACTGACGAAGCCTTGGTATAGAAGGTACCGTTCGAACATTTCACCCCATCAGTTCAGTTTACTAGCAGCAGGTAGCAGCAGCGGACATCAACACCGATGGCAGTAAGCGAAGTGAATCAGCAGCGGGCAACAGCGGCGGTGGTAGTGATTAGCTGCAGTTCTTACCTCTTTCAGTTTGGCTTTCCTTCGATCTGAGTTGGACCCCACCAGCGGTAATTCGATTCAGATATCGTTGGGTGAATACAACCCGAAACTGAAAGAGACTCGCACCGCCAGGTGCTTTGAGAAGCCACCATCGTCCAGCGTATGTCTTTGGGCTATACAAGAGACTGTTTATCCTCAAGCAAAGCAGAGGGACGAATGACCGTTTGGGGTTAAAGTCCCTTCAAAAGAAATCAATCAATCAAACCCCATCAGTTTCATTACTAAACCGTAACGGTTACATACGGACGCTAGGTGTTAGCAGCTGAAAGGAGGAAGGACAAAATAGTACCGGTCATCTCGTGCCGGTTTCACCCGTAATGCTGGTGGCTGTTAGTAGTACATGGCTACTGCAAAATACTTAAATGTCTGGATTTCTGGACGTACTTACCAGTAAACAAGAATAATCGGCAACTGGTAACTTTTGGTGCCTAGAAGTTTTGTAATAGAAGCATTGCAATTCACTCTACTATTTGTTTTAATGGAATATAAGAATACGGTAGTCAACGTCATGCGGTCGTGTCTTGAATACCACCCTCCTACTATTTTTCGGTTGATTTTTTAATTTTGTAGGATGATGCCAATACAAAATAATTACAAAAGGAATCATTCAAATTCGTTGATCCTATCTTGAGTGATACTCTTTTTACGTACACCAAATGATTTTTATGTATTAAGAAGAAGATATATAAATTTTAGCAATTTTCTATATTAGTAGCTTAGTTAATGCTTTTCTTTTTATTTCATTTCAGTGGGGAACGGTAGTAGTCGCAGCCAATGTGCGATAACTTGCCATCAAAAATCTCTCGATGAGTATATTTACAAGGATGCTCTTCATCTCGAAAGTCATCAGCGACTACCCGTATTGTTTTGCAGTTTTTACTATAATTTAAACGCACCATCATCTTTTTGTGCTCAGCCATCATTTCTAAACATGCAATTCTATGGACATAATGATATAATGTTAGGCGAATTCTTGGAACGTTACTGCTTTCGTAGCACGTATATATGTAAATCATGTAATGTACCAATGATGGATCATGTTCGGCGCTACGTTCATTCACAAGGATGTGTTCAGGTGAAATTAAGTGAAGATGTGAATAAATTGGATACTGGTACGATATTGGTTACTTCCAAATGTAACATTTGCAATGAAATCACTACACCAACGCCTATGTCTAATGATACTTGGTGTTACTCGTTTGCGAAATATTTGGAATCGCGTTTTCATGGACATGCATACAAATGTAGAGGGTTAAAAAACCATACAAATTGTAAGCATTCCCTCCATCGTGATCATACACAGTATTTTTCTTACATGGGGTTAGTTGCTAGTTTCGCTTATAACCCCGTGGAAATGTGGGAAATTCATTTGCCAACGATGATCGTCCAGTTAATACCTCCGAAAATTACGTGCAACACCAAGCAAATTGTGGAAGATGTTAAAAATTTTGCTATAACCGGTTACGAGATATATGCGAAAATTTTCGATAAGTTGGCATATCTTTCGGAAGATACCGATAGTTTTGCAAAGCTAAAAAAGAAAGCGAATCAGGATCAGATGGGGTTTAAACAAAATGTTGAAGTGATTCAAACGTTGTTAACAGAACCAAATGTACCTGCAGATGAGATCGAGAATGCTATGCTTCTACTCAAAAAGTCTTTGGCCGAAACAACGGACGAATGGGAACCAAAGTTACAAGAAATAATGGTTCAAACTAGATCGAATCAGACAAAATTGGATCTAGCTAATGTTGATAGTGGCACAATTGTAACAGAAGATTTTACTTCATCTATCGAAGATTCTTCAACAACGGATAAAACTTTGAGTGAAACATTTATTTCTGAGGAAGGTAAATCCGATGAATTAATGTTTGAGTCCATTACAGAAGGTAATAAAATAGACGATAAACCGACCAAAGATTTCGAAAGAAAGGGTGCCAAAAGTTTATTTAGTCAACTTCTTTCTTCTAATGATTTGACACATGTTTTAAACTCACCATTGCCTGCAAACGAGCATTATAATATCAAAACAGGTTTGTTTCCAGTTATGGTTGATGATCAGGATGTTTCATCGTGTATAGCCTACAGTTTGGTGTCGCGCGAGTACTTAAAAGCACTGGACAATTTATATTCAGAAACTGCGACCGACAGTAGTCCGAATTTAATGCGAAAATCATTGGATATCGGGTAAGCTGCACAAATTCCAAGAAAAGCATTCTTTTACATGAATTTTTCTGTTTGTAGGTTGGTTACGGAGACTGATGATCTAAATCAGATAAAATTAGAAAGCGGCGAGATAAAAAAAAATAAACAAAGTTACATAGAAATCCATTTTCAGGTAAATTTCAGTTCTGATTTTGTTTAAATTCATGCGGAAATAACAAGATTAGACACTAAAACTCATAACGCTTCCAACTTATAAAGAAAATTGAATTCATCTCCAGCATCAGTCGATTTCGAGCAACGTTTTGTTTATTATTCAGGACGATGGCATATTTTCCACTGATTGCTTAGCTTACATATCATAACATATACCTACATAAGTATAAAGCCTGTATTACACTCTTTGACCAAGCGTCAAATATTTGGCACTTTTTGACAGATAAAAATTTGGTCAAAGATAATTGTTTGTCACTCTCCAATTTCAACATGGGGCAAACACGGGCAAACAACAACCATGATGTCAAATAAATTTGACCATTATGTCAGCAGGTCAAATATTTGACCATTAGACAAAGAGTGTACTACAGGCTTAAGATAAAGGAGTGGAGTGTTGCGCTAATCTACGCTCTGGTCATCAAACTGAAAAGAGTCGATATTATGAATTCATCAATTTCATTCCTCAGTAATGTGCAGTAACAATATTTATGGACTCTCACGTCTTTCTACGTGTTTTATCGTTTTAACGTTGAGCCAATCCAGCACATGTAATATATCCATCACAGTCGCGTGTCCCGCTACACTTGAATCGTTCACGGTGTCTCTAACGGAAGAATGTCAAAAAATTATTATTTCTTTCACTTGACATTCGAGAGCCTTCCCTTTTCAACGCTACCAAAATTGGAATGTTCTATCGACGGGTCTAGAACAGCGGTTCTCAACCTTTTTTTGTCCGCGTACCCCTTGGCGCTATTTTCCAAATCAATTGTACCTTCTGCCTTGAAATGTTCTCGCAGAGTGGGAGAGAGTAGTGGTAGATCATGTTGTGGTAGTCTAGTTTAGGTTTTAAATTACACTATGGTTTGTTTGATTACTTACTTACCTTACCTTACCAGTCAGCTCCAGGCCGAAGTGTCCCTTGCTGTTCGAAGAAGTCGTCTCCTTTCAACTCGGTCCATGGCTGCAGCTCGCCAGCCATGTCGTCTGCGGAGGCCCCGCAGGTCGTCTTCCACTTGATCGAGCCACCTTGCTCGCTGCGTGCCCCGTCGCCTTGTTCCAGTCGGGTTGTTATCGAGAACCATTTTCACCGGGTTGTCGTCCAACATCCTAACGACATGCCCAGCCCACCGTAGTCTCCCGATTTTCGCCGTTTGGACGATGAGTGGTTTTCCTAGCAGTTGATGCAACTCGTGGTTCATCCGCCTCCGCCATGATCCATCTTCCATCTGCAATCCACCACAGATGGTACGCAACACCTTTCGTTCGAAAACCCCAAGGGCGCGTTGGTCCTCCACGAGCATAGTCCAGGTTTCGTGGCCGTAGAGGACTACCGTTCTGATCAGTGTTTTGTAGATGGTTAACTTCGTGCGGCGGCGGATTTCATTCGAGAGGAGCGTCCTCCGGAGTCCAATGTAGGCACGATTTTCTGCCATAAGGCGTCGACGAATTTCTCTGCTGGTGTCGTTGTCAGCAGTCACCAGTGAGCCCAGGTACACGTCGTCTACCACCTCGATTTCATCACCGCTAATATGAATTCATGGCGGGAGGTTGACACTGTCTTCTATGGAACCTCTTCCTCTCATGTACTTGGTCTTCGATGCGTTTATGGCCAGTCCAATTCGTCCGGCTTCAGCCTTCAGTCTGATGTACGTCTCCGTCATCTTTTCAAGGGTTCGTGCTACAATATCAATGTCATCGGCGAAGCCAAAGAGCTGAACAGACCTTATAAAAATCGTGCCATTCGTGTCGATACCATCCCTACGTATCACACCTGCCAAAGCGATGTTTAATAGCATGCACGATAATCCATCACCTTGCCGTAACTCTCTTCGAGATTCGAAGGGACTCGAGAGTGTTCCCGAAACTCGAACTACGCACATCACCCGATTCATCGTCGACTTGACCAACCGTGTCAGTTTATCCGGAAAGCCGTAATCGTGCATAATCTGCCATAGCTGGACTCGAACGATAGTGTCGTATGCCGATTTAAAATCGATGAACAAGTGATGTGTGGGCACATTATACTCACGGCACTTCTGTAGGACCTGCCGTACCGCGAATATTTGGTCCGTGGGGGCGCGGGCACCCATAAATCCCACTTGGTATTGCCCCACGAATTCCCTTGCAATCGGTGATAGTCGACGGCACAGAGTTTGAGAGAGTACCTTGTAGGCGGCGTTCAGCAACGTGAATGCGCGGTAGTTGCAGCAATCCAACTTGTCGCCTTTTTTGTAGATGGGGCACACTGTACCCTCCATCCACTCCTCCGGTACTACCTCCTCCTCCCAAATCTTGGCAACAACTCAGTGTAGCGCCTTAGCCAGTGATTCACCACCGTGTTTTAACAGCCCGCTGGGGAGTTGGTCAGTTCCAGCGGCTTTATTGTTTTCCAGCCGGCCGATCTCCTCTCTAACCTCCTGGAGGTCAGAGGCTGGGATTCTGTCGTCATCTGCGCGTACACCGAGATCTGCTTTTACCCATGCTGAGCAACCTTAAGCTGAACAGCTAAAGCCCTTGGTCTCCCGGGACCGCCGTTAGGCATTACTTCAGGGAGAGGGCCAGTCGTGCTTTTTAGCACTTACCTCTACGGGTAACAGAGCAGCCTATTCAGGCCAGTTAGTTGACTACTAACTAACTGGGGCACGCCGGTGGTTTCCCGTCGATTGGTGCCCTGCAAAATATTTACGATCTGTGATGCGGCCTTGATGATCGCATCCCAGATTTCCCTATTCGCGCACATTCTACGCACAATATTCTCTGGCGTGGTGTCCGTCCCACTTATTGCCAGCATTTCGTACCTTATCCGCTCGAAGCGCAGACATGTGAAGAACACATGCTCCGCGTTTTCTTCCGCACCCGTACATGTGGGGCACATAGGGGACTCGGCGTACCCGAACCTATGCAGGTACTGCCTAAAGCAGCCATGGCCTGACAGGATCTGTGTCAGATTGAAGGTTACTTCCCCATGGCGCCTATTAATCCAGCATGCTAACTCTGGAATGAGTCGGTGTGTCCATCTACCTTTTGTAGTGTTGGGCCACTCTCGCTGCCACCTGGCCATTGAAGATGACCGTATGGTGTTGCGTATACCCCTCGTGTCGCGTTGGTCGAAGCACTCTACATCCTCTTTGACGATGATGCTGATGGGCATCATGCCAGTCAGGACGCAAACCGCCTCGTACGACACTGTTCGGTATGCGCACGCGACCCTTAGGCACATTAGCCTGTACGTATTCTCGAGTTTGCCGCGATGGCACGAGGTACTCAATACCTTGGACCACACTGGTCCTCCAGAAGCTTGGACCACACTGGTCCTCCAGAAGCTTCATGGAGCGTTTTAAGGCGATAGTGCATGCACCAGCACTGACCGATGCCTCCTGCTCCGACTTTCTGTTATTTACAACCAGTCTTGGCATACGCATCGTGTGTAACAAAGAGGCTCATATAATTAGCACAGAACACTGAAGCATGTTGAAAAAAACGGATGAGTTGATTATTTTTTTCGCGCACTAAAAGCAAATGCACTCTGTGTGAAGAAAGCAAAATACGCAACATCAGAAAGCCTGTATTGTAAAGAGTAAGCGCAGAAAGCACCCGCAGAGAGACTTCCTTGATCGCAACTGATAAAATGTAGATAGTGCACATGTATTACTCAATGATAACTGCACTATGATGAAAATTCTAGCTGGGAAAACTTTTCTGACTGTTTCCTTGATAACCTGTTCTGTTGCGTTTACGTAGGGCTCTGCGCTATACTCACTGTGTTATGCTCACTGCGTTTTTTCTACTATCACGGTGCAGGTCTATGATAAATTTAGCCCAGACACAGTAAATTTACTCAACAGCACGCAGCTTTGGCTCGCCTACTCATGTGTGTAGTTATATTTTACACTCCCTTCGCGTAAAAGCATCGCTCAACAAGGTTTGCTTTTTTTTTCTTGCTCATCACAATGCCTACTAAAAAAACTGATGTGATGTAATTTTTGTGTTGATAAATGCACAAAGATGAGTAAGTGGACAAGACTGTTTACAACAATAACTTCAGTCTTATGGTGCGCTTGCTCCAGTTTCCTGGAGTGCATCCAAAGCAAATGCACTCTGTGTGAAGAAAGCAAAATACGCAACATCAGAAAGCCTGTATTGTAAAGAGTAAGCGCAGAAAGCACCCGCAGAGAGACTTCCTTGATCGCAACTGATAAAATGTAGATAGTGCACATGTATTACTCAATGATAACTGCACTATGATGAAAATTCTAGCTGGGAAAACTTTTCTGACTGTTTCCTTGATAACCTGTTCTGTTGCGTTTACGTAGGGCTCTGCGCTATACTCACTGTGTTATGCTCACTGCGTTTTTTCTACTATCACGGTGCAGGTCTATGATAAATTTAGCCCAGACACAGTAAATTTACTCAACAGCACGCAGCTTTGGCTCGCCTACTCATGTGTGTAGTTATATTTTACACTCCCTACGCGTAAAAGCATCGCTCAACAAGGTTTGCTTTTTTTTTCTTGCTCATCACAATGCCTACTAAAAAAACTGATGTGATGTAATTTTTGTGTTGATAAATGCACAAAGATGAGTAAGTGGACAAGACTGTTTACAACAATAACTTCAGTCTTATGGTGCGCTTGCTCCAGTTTCCTGGAGTGCATCCAATCTTCCACTACGCGTATGGATAGCGCGGCCTTTAACTCTACCTCTCTAATTGACTCGCCATAGACCTCAAGAGTTATGTCGTCGGCGAAGCCCACGATCACCACCCCTGGAGGGAGTGTTAGTTTTAACACGCCGTCATACATAGCGTTCCACAGTACCGGACCCACGATGGAACCTTGCGGTACACCTGCGGTAACTGGGACGCTTTTCTGACCCTCGTTTGTGTTATACACTAGCACTCGATTCTGAAAGTAGTTACCCAGAATTTTGTACAGCGGCGTCGGCACTCTGAGACTCTGTAGCGCTAAGGCTATGGAGTCCCAGCTGGCACTGTTGAACGCGTTCTTCACGTCGAGCGTGACGATCGCGCAGTAACGAATGCCCCTCCTTTTGCGTTGGATTGCAACCTCAGCCGTTTACACCGAGATCTACTACCACTCCGTCGTCGTCCTCTGCTACATCGCCATTAAGGTGCTCATCGTAGTACTGCTTCCACCTGTCAATCACCTCACACTTGTTCGTGAGAAGGGTACCGCCCAGGTCCCTGCACATGTCGGCTTGTGGCACATATTTGCGGGAACAGTTCAGCTTCTCGTAGAACTTCCGTGTGTCATTCGCACGGTACAGTTCCTCCATCACCTCGCGATCTCGACCTTCCTCCTGGCGCTTCTTCTTCCGTATGACCGAGTTTTGCCTGTTCCGTGCGCGTCGGTATCGCTCCACGTTCGCCCTCGTTTGCAGCATTCTCGCTCGTGCTGCATTCCTCTCTTCCACTAACTGTTTGCACTCGTCGTCAAACCAGTCGTTTCTCCTGTTCGGTGCCATAGTACCAAGCGCCGCTACAGCAGTACTTCCTATGGCTGATCGAATGTCCCTCCAGCCATCTTCAAGAGTAGCTGCGCCAAGCTGCTCTTTCGTTGATAATGCTGCTTCCAGCTGCTGCGCGTACTCCCGTGCAACCTCGGCGTCCCGTAGTTGCCCGATGTTTGGTCGCGGTGGGCGGCTTTGACGCGTGTTTCGCACCGTCGAAAGTTTTGAGCGCATGCATACTGCAACAAGGTAATGGTCCGAATCAATACAACAGCTATCATACACCTGCTCCAGCTGCGCATAGAACGCTTTTTTCTCATCGTCGTCTCTTCCTTCGTGTGGGCAGTGCACGTTGATGATGCTGTAGTTGAAGAACCGGCCCTTAATTCTCAACTTACACATCCTCGCACACATTCGTTGTTTTGCTTCCGTCTTGATTAGACGCAAATTGTTTATCTCCGTTTGATTCGCAAAATAACAATACACGAGTTATCGTACGGGTGTTTTTTTTTCGATTAGTTCTTGTGTGCGATAACAATAGCCTGCAATATATCGGCAGAAACATCTTCTGCACACTGGTAGGGGCAGGCTACCCCGCCAGTGATCTGATACGCTGCTGGTATATCAGCAAGAATAATTCTCCCGCACCGCTGCTACCCCGCTAGCAGCACGGACCATCATACGATCGAACGAGTGGAAGTCAACTACAAGTGGCATCTACAAGGTCGCGTGTAAGATACGGCCACTGTGTCACAACACGAAGCTGGATCGTCATTGTTTGTTCTGCGGAGACACTCGATTAATCCAACTATCAGCCGTGAGGTCGTGACTTAGACGTTCGGTGAAGTATTACCTTTAGAATTTTTACTATAATTATCAATATTATTACTATGTTATAATATTATTATTAATATTATTATTGATATTATTATTATTGTTATTTTTATTATTATTACTACAATTATTATTATTATTATTTTTATTACTATTGTTATTAGTATTAGTATTACTGTCTTTTTTTCTTATTTGATCCATTGTAGATTGAAAAATTGTTTTTAAAATTTAATATCAACTACTTGAACCCCCCCCCCATATTCGAATATTTATCGTTTGTGTGCGGTAGAGCGTAACGCTCCCGCAAAATGGACGACATGCAGGTGCAACTTTTTCTGGATGTGGAAACAAACGGGGAAGAAATTGAAATTTCTCCCATCAGCTCACCCCTACCTTCCCCTGTGCCCTCCCCTTTGCCAAGTCCTGTACCAAGAGTACCGGAAGTACGGGTAAAAGCTTACCCAGATGCCGCTGGCGGTCCCTACGTCGTTTTTTTCCGGCCCATAAAGAAGCCATTGAATATTATTCAAATTGGCAAAGACCTGGCAAAACATTTTTCGGCCGTAACCAAGATTACAAAGGTGAGGCCGAGCAAACTGCGAGTTGTCGTGAGTAGCTTGAAGCAAGCAAACGAAATTGCTGGCTACGAGCTCTCCACGAGAGAGTATCGCGTGTACATCCCTGCCAAGGATGTAGAAATCGACGGTGTGGTTACCGAGGGGAATCTCACTGTCGATGACATTTTGCGTCATGGAGTTGGCTGTTTTAAAAACCCCTTGATGCAAAGTGTAAAGATACTGGATTGCAAGCAATTGCATTCAGTATCCATCGAAGATGGGAAGAAGAAATTCCTCCCTTCGGATTCCTTCCGAGTAACATTCGCCGGATCCGCGCTGCCGAACTACGTCCGCTTGGACAGGGTTCGTCTACCTGTACGCCTGTTTGTACCGCGGGTCATGCATTGCCAAAACTGTAAGCAGTTAGGTCACACAGCCACCTACTGCTGCAACAAGGCACGCTGTAGCAAGTGCGGAGGCAATCATGCTGAGAACGCTTGCAGTGGGGATACTGAAAAGTGTCTTTATTGCGAGGGATCTCGGCATGACCTTCCGGCATTTTCCGAGTACAAACAGCGCGAGGAAAAAATTGAGCGTTCCCTTAAGGAACGATCAAAGCGCTCTTTTGCAGAAATGCTTAAGAGGGCTGAGCCACCCTTGACAGGAAACATCTTTTCCTTCTTGCCAACTGATGAAGGTACATCTGACGATCCCGTCGAAGGGTGTTCCTATGCCTTGCCAGAGGGATCTAGGAAGAGGAGAATGCTCAACTCTCCTAATCTTTCTCGAAAGGTCGTAAGATAACCCCTAGCGGAATGACCAATAAGACAACACAAAAAGGAAGCGGTGAAGAAAAACCGAAGCAAGTACCCCCCGGTTTTAATTTCAAATCAAACCAGGAGTACCCACCGCTTCCTGGGGCATCAAAAACCCCTCGTGCACCCATTTCTCGATCAGAAGATAAAAAAGAAACAGGGTTCATAAAATTTTCTGATATTGTGGACAGGATTTTTAAAACATTCAACATACCAGATCCCCTACAAAATATTCTTCTTGCCCTTCTTCCTACAGTGAAAACCTTTTTGAAGCAACTAGCAGCAACTTGGCCCCTCATTTCAGCTATTATATCTTTCGATGACTAATACGGCGAAAGAGGTTAGGAATTTTTTCACTGTATTACAGTGGAATTGCAGAAGTATCATCCCCAAATTCGATTTATTTTCTCATTTGTTGAATACATACAATTGTGACGCATTCGCGCTCTGTGAAACCTTTCTCAATTCGAACGATCAACTCAATTTCCACGATTTTAACATTATTCGTCGAGATCGAGACTCACACGGTGGAGGGGTACTTTTAGGGATCAAAAAGTGCTATTCTTTTTTCAGAATCGACCTCCCCTCGATCTCGAATATTGAAGTTGTTGCCATTCAAACGAATTTGAATGGAAAAGACCTTTGCCTTGTTTCGTTATATATTCCCCCATCCGCGCGGATTGAACAGAAGCAACTCCTTGATATAGCAGAATTGCTTCCCGCACCTTTTATGATTTTGGGAGATTTTAACTCTCACTGTTCGCTATGGGGGTCGCTGTACGACGACAACCGATCTTCTTTAATTTGTAACTTGATCGACGACTTCAATATGACACTTTTGAATACTGGGGAAGCGACACGTGTACCTAATCCTCCAGCACGTGAAAGCGTGCTTGACCTATCCCTCTGCTCGACATCACTAGCATTAGATTGCCAGTGGAGGGTAATCAACGATCCCCACGGTAGTGATCATCTTCAAATCGTTATATCAATTGCTAATGGTTCAACTCCCCCGAACCCAATCAATATTTCCTACGACCTTACACGTAATATTGATTGGAAGCGTTATGAGTCTATTATAGCGGAATCTATCGAGACTCACGAGGAACTTCCTCCGGAGGAAGAATACGCGTTCTTAGCTGGCTTGATAATCGACGCCGCGACTCAAGCTCAGACGAAACCGATACCCGGGGTAGCGATTAGACAGCGCCCTCCCAACAAATGGTGGGACAAAGAGTGCTCTGAGCTGTACGCGCGAAGGTCCGCGGCGTATAAGGACTACCGGGAGTACGGCACTGTCAACCTGCTTCGAAAGTACGAGGCACTGGGCAGGCAGATGAAGAGCTTAGTAAAGGCGAAAAAACGCGGGTACTGGCGGCGGTTCGTAAACGCGTTGTCGAGGGAAACAGCGATGAGCACTCTTTGGGATACCGCCAGGCGCATGCGGAACCGTGACGTTTCGAATGAGAGTGAGGAGTATTCAGATCGCTGGATACTCGATTTTGCCAAAGGGTCTGTCCGGACTCTGTACCGGAACAGAAAACCTTTCGCGACGCGTTTATAGTAACTACGGAAGAGCCTCCATTTTCGATGTTGGAATTTTCAATGGCTCTCCTGTCGTGCAACAATAAGGCTCCAGGGTTAGATAGAATAAAATTCAACCTGTTGAAAAATCTACCCGACTCTGCAAAAAGACGCTTTTTGAATTTGTTCAACAAGTTTCTTGAGCTAAATATTGTTCCGCATGACTGGAGGGAGGTAAAAGTCATTGCTATTGGGAAACCCGGGAAACCTGCCTCTGATCACAATTCATATAGGCCGATTGCGATGCTCTCTTGCCTCCGGAAATTAATGGAGAAAATGATCCTCTTACGGTTAGACAAATGGGTCGAAACAAACGGTTTACTTTCAGATACTCAATTTGGATTTCGCCGGGGCAAAGGGACGAACGATTGCCTAGCGTTGCTTTCTACTGAAATTCAACTCGCATGTGCTCGGAACGAGCAAATGGCTTCTGCGTTCTTGGATATTAAGGGGGCTTTTGACTCTGTCTCGGTAGAAGTTTTAAGCGCGAAACTTCATTCGCAGGGACTTTCACCAAATTTGAATAACTTTTTGCTCAACTTGTTGTCAGAAAAGCATATGTATTTCTCACATGGCGATTCGACAACTTCCCGAATTAGTTACATGGGCCTTCCCCAGGGCTCATGTTTAAGTCGTCTCTTATATAATTTTTACGTCAATGACATCGATGAATGTCTTGCAAATTCATGCACGCTAAGGCAACTTGCAGACGATAGCGTTGTATCCATTACTGGTAGCGAGGCTAGCGATCTGCAAGGACCATTGCAAGATACCTTAGACAATTTGTCTGAATGGGCTCTTAAGCTGGGTATCGAATTCTCTCCGGTGAAAACTGAGTTGGTCGTTTTTTCTAGGAAGCATAACCCAGCTCAGCTGCAGCTCGTACTAACGGGTAAAACGATCTCTCAGGTTTTAGTCGCTAAATATCTCGGGGTCTGGTTCGACTCTAAATGCACCTGGGCTTGTCATATTAGGTATCTGACACGAAAATGCCAACAGAGGATTAACTTTCTTCGTACGATTACCGTAACCTGGTAGGGAGCCCACCCAGGAGACCTTCTGAAGTTATACCAAACAACAATACTGTCAGTTCTTGAGTACGGTTGTTTCTGCTTTCGCTCCGCTGCGAACACGCCTATTTTGAAACTAGAAAGAATACAATATCGTTGTTTGCGTATTGCCTTGGGTTGCATGCAGTCGACCCATACGATGAGTCTTGAAGTGTTAGCGGGTATTCTTCCGTTGAAACATCGTTTTTGGAATCTCTCTTACCGGTTGCTAATTCGATGCACAGTTATGAACCCATTAGTAATTGAAAATTTCGAGAGGTTGGTCGACCTTCAATCTCAATCCAGATTTATGACTTTATATTTTGACTATATGGCTCAAGATATTAATCCTTCTTCATACGATTCCTCCAATGTCGCACTTTTAGATACTTCTAATAATGCTATATTCTTCGACACCACTATGAAACAAGACATTTCTGGTATCCCGGATCAATTGCGACCCCAAGAGATCCCTAAAATTTTTTCCAATAAGTTTAAACATGTTAGTTATGATAAAAGGTTTTACACTGACGGATCTAATCTAGGTGAGTCCACTGGCTTCGGTGTTTTCCACGAAAATTTTACCGCCTCCTACAAACTCGATGCTCCTGCTTCCGTGTACGTCGCAGAACTTGCTGCTATTCAGTACTCTCTTGGAATCATCGAAACCCTACCCATAGACCACTACTTCATCTTTACAGATAGTCTCAGTGTCATTGAGGCTCTGCGATCGATGAAGCCTGTGAAGCACACCCCGTATTTCCTGGGGAAAATACGGCGGTTTTTAAGTGCTTTGACAGATAAAAATTACCGGGTTACCTTAGCGTGGGTCCCTTCTCATTGCTCGATTCCGGGTAATGAAAAGGCTGACTCTTTAGCTAAGGTGGGTGCTATTGATGGCGATATTTATGAAAGACCAATTGCTTATGATGAATTTTATAGCATTTTGTGTCAGAGAACACTCAACAGTTGGCAATCATCATGGAACTCAGATGAACTGGGACGGTGGCTACATTCCATTTTTCCTAAGGTATCGACGAAAGCATGGTTCAAGGGGTTGGATGTAGGTCGGAACTTCATTCGCGTGATGTCCAGACTTATGTCCAATCACTACACGTTAAACACGCATCTCTTTCGTATAGGGCTTGTAGACAGTAATCACTGCGCTTGTGGTGATGGCTACCATGACATCGAGCATGTTGTTTGGTCGTGTGCCGAATCCTGTGATGTTAGGTCCGAGCTTATAGATTCCCTCCGGGCCCGAGGAAAACAACCGAACGTACCCGTTAGAGACATTCTGGGAAGCGGTGATCTCCAGTACATGACACAACTGTACTGTTATTTGAAAAAGACTGACATTAAAATTTAATATTCTCTTGTCTATTTGTCAGAATACCCGTATACGACGCTGGAGACACGAACACGAAGAGCCTAAATCTATGTTTGAAAAACAAAAAGAACACCAGTCGAAACACAAATAGATCGTATATCTTAATTAGTTTTAAGCAAGAATTGTATTTCCCTCCTCTCACCTTAAATCCCCATTAGCTCGTAGTCGGCCGCGAGAATAAATAAAAGGCCTCCCTCTTTTCCCTGCTAACGTAGAATTAATACGAATTGTACTTGGCTCAGTAAAACAGAAAATGTATCGTGCCGTGTCAAATAAACTAATTTTAAACCAAACATCCTCGCACTGATCGGCTGCCACCCGATCACGCGTTGGTGCTTCCTAGCTCGTTGGTAGTGCCACAGCTCTGATAAAAGGTAGCCTCTCGATGTCCGCTCTGCCATACCTTCTGTCCCGACCAGCAAAGTTCCTGCAGTGCTACGATTTCGATGTTGCGTGGATTTAGTTCATCATATATGATCCTGTCGCAGCCGTGAAAGCCTAACGATCTGCAGTTCCATGTACCGAGTTTCCAATCGTAGTCCTTATTTCGTCGCCTAGGTCTGTGCCGATTGTTCCGATCCGTATTAACTTCTTCGATATTTGCAACATTTGGTGTTTTTCAGGGCGGCTTGTTGGGCCTTCTCCAACCCCCTATCTCGCCGGAGGGCCATCGTGTCAGCTCTGATTAGAGTCCCACGCTGACACCAGGACGTTGATCAGCCGCTCCTAACATGGAGATCAGACGCTGTTTTGAGCCGCACCATCTTGGTGGACAGACGCTCGGGTTGGCGAAGCATTTCCTCTACCGCCGAGATATGGTTACCGCGCCAACGAACGCGTCGCACCTTCTCACTTAGCTATTGTCGGATGACAACATTGCCCAGGCAACGCCAACCAGTTGTGTCCATGTTTTAACTGGTTGTCTATTGTATCATATGACTCGTGGAGGCGTGAGACAGGAACTCGTGAGGGCCGGAGCTAAGTTTGACGTTCCTTCCAAGTTGTCGACTCACCATTTTAAGCCTTGATTACTACAGTCATGTTTTAAGAGCAAGTTTGAACAACAAATGAAGTATTATAAAGGAAAATTGTTTTGTCCGCCATTACTGATTTTTCTTGCGCGTATCCTTTGTTGGCTTCCGCGAGTTAACCACTTGGGTGTTGTTCGGAGTTTTTAAAAAAGCTACTGACACATTTCACTGCTCAATTAAGACTAACTTTATTAATTCTAACGATTACATTTGTGCCCGCCGTTCGATTCACGTTGGTCAGAATATGAACCGCTGACTCCGCATCGCTCGGTGGTGGCTCCGATCGTTCGATTGTCGTCAAACTGCTCGTCGATGGCATTGTCTGAATTGTCAGCAAATTCCTTTGGTAGCTCGGTTGTTAACTCCTCCCGGCTGAGTGATGAGACTCCAGGGAAATCACATCCGCAATGGTCAATCTTCTAATTGGTTTTGCATCTGAGATCGTTGGAATGTCCTTTAATGGATCGTCATGTTGAATTTTGATTTTTGTGGATCTGCTTGATATGAAATTACAAAGGAGAACAATGCTGATGATTATGGTTAGAGGGAAAGTAATTCCTCCGAAAATGGTTCACTTTGACCAGTGAAAGCTGTTTGTTTGCAATTTGATATTTTCCAGTTCTTCTCTAGTCTCGAGATGTAGTTCATGGAGATGTTCGAGGCTCAAGTTAACAATGAGATGTCCTTGCTCCACAGAGAGATACCTTCTAGTGGTATCTGTAAGGGTGATTCTTCGAGATTATGAATATTGCTGCTAAAAGTGTTGTTGTCAATCGAAACATTACAGTTTTCGAACGAGATGAAGAATGGACCGAATAGGTTCCTTTTAAAAATTCCACAGTTGCTTGTAAGTGAAAAATTTCTATCATAGTTGATGATCAGATTTTTGTCGTTAACGGTGATGATTTCTTCTTGTATGAGGTTGAGGGTAAAATTACAACTGGCTGGTTTTCCATTTAAGAGTTCCGAAATACATGTTGAGTTTTCGGGTATTAGGTCTTCTATGTTGAATATCGTTGGATTCAAAGAAGGTACGGCATAGATTTCTTTGTTGTGTTTCAAATAATTTTGTCTCTCAAGATAAATTTGTCTTTGTTTATGACGAATCGGATAAATGTGAATTTTCCTGAATATTCTTTTGTCTAGTTTAGGAATTTTGATAAGCAGAGCTACCTCCTTGCTGTTGGTTGCCACTGATGATTCTGCATATGATAGTGCTTCGCTGATAGAGTTGGTTGTCACGTTCTCGTCGTGTAGTCTTCTTACTAATACTTGTATTTCTCCTGTACTTAGAATTTTGCTGTTTAAGATTCCTATCTTTGCTAAACTTATACTGTCTACAATTTGCTCTAATTTTTCATGTTAATACTTTAGGTTCAAAAATATATTAATGGAATGATTTTCTATGGATTTTGTATTGAACAATGATATGGCTTGAGTAGTTTTACGTACGAATTCCTTCATCTGTAGGTTTAATTCCCGGTTAATTTTTACCTGAGCATTATTATTCTGAATTAGATTATTGATAGAGGAGTTAATTATTTTTAAATCGTTAGCATCTGGACTACCTGCTATAAATTTCCATGCTGATCCTAGGCTATCCCAGCGTTTTGATCTTTTAATTGAAATAAGGTTGTTCAGTATTTGATCGATTTGTTTAAATTCTTCTATAATTAATATGGAAAACTGATTGGTCGCTATTTCTGCAAACATGTCTCTAAGGTTTCGTACATGGTATTGATATGAACTTATGTTAAAATGATGGATATAAAAATATGAGTCAATTCTTACCCTGCTAGTTCCATGGTCGAATGCTAGGATTGGCTGGTTAGTTAGGTTCCGGAGTGATATAGTTTGTTCTGATGACCATCCTGAATGTAGGATTAAAAGTCCTAGTCTGTAATTGAAGTGCATTGAGTTAGATCTCTCGAATTTTAATGTCGTTTTTATGAATTTTTCTTCCATCTTCGGTGGTTATTGTACTGTTATTAACTTTTGCTTTTTTAACTTTTTTATATCTTGCTTTGTGTTTTAGCCTTTGTCGGGTTTTTTCAAATGCTTCGCTATTTTCTTTAGGATTTCTTATTTTCTTTGATTTATTATGATGGTCAAGATCTTGTTTTTGCTTCCTTTTTAAATTTTCAAATACTTTTTCGATGATTTCGAGTGTTTGGGGAGATGGAAGGATAATTTCGTAAGGAGTAAATTTTGTTGCGGTATGTATGGATGAATTGTATTTATGAAGGACCATGTGCATGAGTTCAATAAGAGGTTTAGTGGGATTCTCAGTTTTGGTTATTCGGTATAATTCTAAGAGAGTTGAATGGAGCCGTTCAACCGTTCCGTTCATCTCACTTCTTCCTGTTGCCGTAATGTAGGGGGTGATTCCAGTACCATTGTAATAATTAACCAGGTCTCCGGTCATAAATGATTTTTCACCATCCATGACTAAAATATCTGGTGGTTTGTATTTGGACAGGAGTTCCTTGAGGGCTGGGACAATATCAATTGCTGCTCGGGATTGGACATGCATCACTTGAGCGAATTTAGAAAATTTATCTATGTAGGTGAGAAAATGATTGCTCTCGAGGATTAATATGTCTACATGAGCGATTTGGAAAGGAGCATTCGGTATCGGGGTTTTCTGAAGAGGATATTTGGATCAATGAAATCTCTGAGTTTTTGATGCAGCTTTGGAAAGTAGAATTTCCGCATGATTTGAAGCTTATTTTCTTGAACACTTCTATGGGCTCTCATGTGTTCGTTCCTTACGACGTTCCATTGCTCGTTTTCGTCTTGAACGTTTCGAGTTGCTTCTGAGTAAATCGGATTTTTAACAGTCTTTGTTGGCCAAAATATTTTCTATATGTTTCTTGAATTTTTCCCATGGTGTCTTCGTCTGTTAATAATCCATTTACCAAACCTATGTTAAAGTGAGTTTTTAGGATCCGCAAAACAGAATTTTCATTAATATCGGCAATCGTTATAGTAATTCTTGTATATGATTCAAAAGGGTGTTCAACTATTACTGAGTTCGGACCGTTTTTAATGATAACTTGATGACGGAAAGCGTTAATTGGTACCTCTGTTGATATGATGTAGAAATCGTCGCTAGTATCGGCAGAATGTTGGGTTCCTGTCATGGAACATACCATTCTACTTAGAGCATCCGCAACAACGTTTGTTTTTCCTGGTTTATACATTATCTCATAATAAGTACGATTTCCATCTTTTCAATTTGGCATTCGTATTCTTTGGCGAGAGTGCGAATGTGAGGGGTAGATGATCTGTGAGAATTTTAAACTTGGTTCCATATAAATAATTCCGAAATGTTTGTAAAGCCCAATAAATCGCTAACATTTCCTTCTCAGGAACAGAAAATTTTTCTTCTGTCACAGACAAGGTCCTTGAAGCGAAATGTATTGGTTTATCTCGACCCATTTCTCCTTGAGACAGTACCGCTCCGATAGCAAAGTCTGAAGCATCTGTAGTTAATAAAAATGGTTTTTCATAGTCAGGGTATATCAACACATCAGAGGAAGAAAGTATGTTTTCCATTTTATTAAAACATTGTTTTTCAGTATCACAAAGGTAAATTTTTTTGCTCGACATCGGATTTCTCTCCCCTCGTAGAAGATTTGTCAAAGGTTTTGCGATTTTTGCAAAGTCCTTTACAAATCGACGGTAATAGCTCATCATTCCGAGGAATGATTTCAAGTCTTTTATCGTTTTGGGTTCTGGGAATTTTTGAATCACTTGAATTTTTTTGTGATTCGGTTTGATACCTTCTGAGCTTATGATGTATCCTAAGAATTCTACATCAGAATGTAAAAACTCGGATTTGTCCAATTGAATCTTGAAATTTGCTCTATTCAACGTGCTCAAAATAATATTCAAATTCACCGAATGTTCTTCGAGAGTCTTTCCAAAGACTATGACGTCGTCAATATACACATAACATATTTTTCCAATATGTTCTCTTAAAACGTCGTCTATTGCTCTTTGGAAAGTTGCAGGGGCGTTTTTTAAGCCAAATGGCATTCGAGTAAACTCGTACTTGCCATTGTTTATAGAAAATGCTGTTTTTTGTATATCATCGTCTTTCATCTTGATCTGATGGAAGCCGGAAGCTAGATCGAGAGTGGAGAAGTATTTCTAGCCTTTGAGTTGATCAATTACATAGCTGATTTCTGGCATGGGATATCGATCTGAAGTTGTTTTTTCATTGATTTTTTTATAATCAATGACCATTCTGAATTTTTTTTCGCCAGAGGCATCTGTTTTTTTCGGGACCACCCAAACTGGGGCTGTCCAGGCTGAACGAGAAGGTCGAATAATACCATCTTCTAAAAGCTTTTTAATTTGTTTGTTGACTTCTTCTGTATAGGCTGCAGGGTATGGATAAACTCTCTGGTGTACTGGAATATCATCAGTTGTGTTGATGGTGCACTCAATTTTTGTCGCATATGTAAGTTTCGAATTTGGCTCATGGAATGCCGTTTTGTTGGCATTCAAAACTTCTTGCAATTTTTTCTTTTCTGAGGAGGTTAGATGACAAGTTCTAAACTGCTCTACATTGTTAGCTATTTGTTTCTGAGGTATATATTCTTGTAAAGGGATTACTAGTTCTTCGGAATTTCTACATAAGGTAAGAGTCATCTTTTTCATATCGATTGTGGCATTAAGTGCTTTTAAAATACCCGTACCGATAATTCCACGGAAAAACGGATGAAATTTGTGAAGTAGGAATTGCGTTTTGAAGTTTGTTTTTGGGTAGAAGAAATTTATGTCGATTGCTGATGTGGCATCGAAATTTCCATTAGCACTTGATATTTGGTTTGCTGAGAAATTATATGGTCTTGAAATGTTATAACTCCAGGCTAGTTTAGGATCAATCAAATTGATATTCGCTCCGGTATCGATGAGGAAGGGAAAGTTTCCAATTGTTGTTTTTAGGTTGATGAATGGTAGAACCGGTTTCATCAACTCAACAATCCTAAAAAATTGGTTTCTTGAGTTGCATCTGTTTGTTCTATGTTTTTGGGGGTGGGGGGGGGGGGGGGTGTTATTGCTATCGTATGCATAAAAATCATGATAATCTTTGTACTCTTCAAACTGGTGTTCGGGATATTGTTTAGCATCTGTTTCGTCATTGGCTTCTACTTCGTTAAATGTTGATGTTCCTTCTATGGGGTGAGCTAGTCTTTTAAAATTTTGTATTTTAGATGATGGGAAATGTTGGCGTTTGATAGGAAAGGTAGGTCGGTTTCCATAATCTAAAAACCGAGATCGGTCACTTTGATCTACCTCCATTGGTTCGGGTCTCGGGAGAGGCTTCGGTGGATGATTGAAGGAGTTTGGATTGTGTTGGAATCTATTTTGAGGTTGCAAAAATGGATTGAAGTTTGGTTGGAAACGGGGTTGAGGTTGTACAAATGGATTCGTGTTATTTCTCTGATTTGATATGAAGGGGTTTCGGTACTGTTGGGGTAAACAAGAATTTTGAAAGTTTCTAGGTGGTGAGGAGGAAAGTTTTGGTTACGTGGTGGAATTTTTGGCGGATGTCGAGGCAAGTCTAGCTCTCTGGGTTTGGGGATTGAATAATTGGAATGTTCATATCTGAATGGTGCGCTTCTCGCATCCATGTTGTAAAAATCTATACAAAATTGGTATGCTTTTGCCAAGCTTGTTGGTGTAGCCGTTTTCAATAACACATTGAGGGGTTTTTCTAATCCTCTAATGAATGAATCTAATGCTTTTTCTCGAAAATATGTGGTGTGTGAATCGGCATTTTGACTCATTCTCTCGTCTGTTTGAATTTGGACGATAATAGAAGCGAGCAGTTCATTTACTCGGCTGTAATAGCTGCTGAGGCTTTCAGACGGGTGTTTCTTCACTGTCGTCAGTTCAAAGTCCAATGTTTTGATATCTCTTTTATCTCGATAATAAAGTAAGAGAGTTTCTTTTATTTCGAGCCAATCGTAAGTAATATTATTTGCGTTCAAAATATCTGCGGCTTCACCACGAATTTTACGTCTGACTGTTTTTTTCTATAATTGCAACCTGATCTGGGGTTGCGTGTTTTTCCCGATAATGTCGAAAAATATCTTCTGCGTCTGTGAGCCATGCAAGTAATTCTTGTGCTCTACCGTCAAACGGTTGAAGATCTCTTAGAAGATCCGGTATTTTACCTAGTTCGTAGAACTGTTGGTTTGATAATGAGTTCACCGACGTGGGTATAGGTGGATTCATTATTCTTGCAAAATAAAAAAATATTCTACTTTTCTTCAGATTTTTTTGAATTTAACACTTATTATTATTTTTTTTTGCTTTCTTTGAGGCTCAATTAAACACACTTTTTTATTTCACTATGCCAGCTAGTCTGGACTTTTGTCAGTTGCACTAAAACACTATCACTATTTATTAAAACTATCACTTACATGAATGCCAGCATATCTGGACTTCCTTTTCCTGGGTTGACGGGAATCCCTTTATCGTCGGGGGATCGGCAGGCAGATGCTACGAGTTGCTCCTATTTCCTAGCGGTACTCGGGACTCTCACATCGATCGGGTGATTACCTCAGTGTCCTGCAGATCGCTTGGTTTCTGGTGTGTGGCTCTTTCCACCGTTGTGATCCGGCTGCTTTAACCGAATATGAAGATTTTCACACTTTAAAACACTTATACTTTTCCCGACTTCTGGGTCCCTATTCGGGCGCCAGTTAAACACTTGGGTGTTGTTCGGAGTTTTTAAAAAAGCTACTGACACATTTCACTGCTCAATTAAGACTAACTTTATCAATTCTAACGATTACATTTGTGCCCGCCGTTCGATTCACGTTGGTCAGAATATGAACCGCTGACTCCGCATCGCTCGGTGGTGGCTCCGATCGTTCGATTGTCGTCAACCTGCTCGTCGATGGCATTGTCTGAATTGTCAGCAAATTCCTTTGGTAGCTCGGTTGTTAACTCGCGTATCCCTAGGGGTATGTGTACTCCAGGTTAAGAACCGCTGGTCTAGAACAATTTTGTTCCAGATATTTTTTGTAGTTGAAAAGCTAATGAAATGAGAATAAATAATAGGGAACATCCATAAATGACGTAGGTTTTTTTTTCAAAGCTCCACCCCGCTCCCATGATAATATTTTTTGCAAATTTAACAGACAAAACAGTGATGAAATAGAACAATTAGAAAAAAAACATTTTTTTTTCTTAGTTTCATATTTGCTACGTAGCTTGGCTTGCCTTCCTCCCCCTCGTCACATTTCGTCATTAAACTACAAACTTGAGAGCGTGGAAACCATGAACTGTACTACGGTTTAGGCAAAGCACGGAAGGCCGAGCGTCACAGGTAGGAAATACTTCGTCGCAATGTCAGAGAAGGTATGTGCGGGTAACTAATCCGGGAGTATCCTGCCACCACCCAGGCAAAGCGATCTTGCGAATGGGCTAAAGGGCTCCTCCGGGAGTGCCTCACAACCACCCAAACGCAACCCTGCGGCTGGGAAGGTACAAGCAGGATGCTCCCCCGGAAGGGCCCTGCCACCACCCAAACAACACAACCCCGCGGCTGCTCGGACAGTTTCGCTGGAGACTCGCAAGAGTGTGAAGTATCAACTACCGAAAAGTCGCACCCCTCGGAGTCAAAAACCGCCACAGAGTGCGGAACGACCTTCCAATCAACTGCTGCAAACGAAGCCAAACAGTGAGGAAGAACAACTTCCATCAACGAGCCAACCGCTGTAGGCAGCCGTCAGCCAATACCCAGATCATCTTTCGAACCGGACAAAGACGAGGTGAAGTTGTAAAGTGAGCAGCTTTTGCTGCGTGCAAGCGAATCTCGCAAAAGGCGTCTCGATTGTTCTTTGCAGTAGATTCGCTAAAGTGCAGCTAGTGGCTGCATTCATCCAGGAGCCGTAGGTCCAAGAATCCAAAGTCCTCGGACTTAACGCTCCTAACGGTAGGTTAATCTACTGCGACACACAGTCCAAACCACGGACTGCAATTCTGCTGAATAGAGAACTAAAATTTTTACAGAGTTTATTCAATGCTATATCGTTGCCGTCACGGTTGAAGTACCGACAACCAGAAGAAAGCCGGAGATACTTCCCGGGCGACCAAGGTGATATACCGCCACCCGAAGTTGCTGTGCTCGTGCGGTACTGCAAGGCCATCAACAAGCCGTTTCTGATCGGCTGCGATGCCAACGCTACCACACGATCTGGGGCAGCTCAGATACAAACAATAGTGGTGAGTACCTACTTGTTCACCTTACTTCTAACGATGTCAATGTTTGTAATGTTGGAAATAACCCCTCTGTTATCAACTCTATCAGGAGGTCCTTGATCTCACTATGTGTAGCGCCTCTATTTCTGTAAGGATTAAAAATTGGCATATCTCCGATCAACCTAGTTTATCGGATCACAGACACATTGTTTTAATATAGAGGCTAACGCTCTGAAAAGAGAGCTGTTCAGAAATCCTAAGAATACAGATTGGGAATCCTTTAAGAAATACTTGATCGACTCACGAACTTTCAGATACAGCAACATTCGAAATTCAGTTGACCTGAATTTGACAGCAAATGATCTACAAAACAGAATCATAGATGCTTTTAACGCAAACTGTTCACTAACTCTCCCAGCTGGTCTCGAGGTACGATGCTGGCCTAACAAGCCAGTCGTCGTAGGTTCGAGTCTCGGCTCGGGAGAGACTGTTAGTGTCAGTAGGATCGTAGCGCTAGCCCCGCAATTGTCATGTACACTTAACAGTTGGCTGCGAAGTCTGTGTATAATAAACAGAAGGTCGAGTTCCGATACGGAGTGTAGCACCAAGGCTTTGCTTTGCTTTTTCGTTCACTAATACAGCGGTCAGTATGCCGTGACGTACCCTGGTGGAATGATCAACTCAGTGATCTTCGTCGGGAAACTAGGTGTTTATTCAACAGGGCAAAAGTCACATCTAACTGGGACGATTACACGGCGTCCCTCACTAAGTACAACGCCGAGCCACGCAAGGCTGAACGAAAATCCAGAGTTAGTTTCTGTGAAAAAATCCAAACTCTGCCGGAAGCTACGCGGCTCCAAAAGGCGATGTCCAAAGACCATACTAATGATTTACGACAAGTAAGGAAAGAGGATGGGTGCCTCACTGTTACTACCAAGGAAACGTTGGAGGTTCTTATGATCACCCACTTTCCTGGATCGGCAGAGACCGAAGAACTGAATAGTGATGGGTCGCGACGGGGGAATTCGAGACATATGGCGGCAAGTCAACAGAAACTGGGATGGCATTGTGCAGCTCGATTCAAACGATTTTCGCTATTTTCGAGCACGTCACATACTGGCAATTTTGCTTTAAGCTCAAAAAGAGCTGTCATTGTCATTTGTCCTTCGGCTCATCTTACCCGCAAAGTCGAGAAAAATACGAAAACCGAAACATAACGCCTACCAACGATCATTTAGTTTTGTTCGAGTTACTCGAAACAAAATGCGCAATGTCACCCCTACTCTTCACAGCTTAGTGACGTTGATTGAAAAGTCCCTGAATTATCAGGAAACGGCGCTATGTGCCTTTCTTGATATTGAAGTGGCCTTCGATAACACGTCCTTTGCATCAATATGGCTCTCTTCAATGAGGGAATCGACCACACTTCCAGGAGCTGGATACACGCAATGCTCTCTAGCAGAGTGATCACAGCAACCTTGGGAGGTTCGTCTGTTACAATGTCGGTGATCAAGGGATGCCCGCAAGGAGGAGTTCTCTCGCCCTTGTTATGGTCACTAGTTGTCGACGCACTTCTCAATAAGCTTTCACAGCTTGGTTACGAGGTCATTGGATACGCTCATGACATCGTTCTCATCGTCAGAGGTAAAGACGACGCAACTCAGTCGAGCCGTGCAAGCGGCTCTGAATGCCACCACGTTATGGTGTCTAAAGGAGTTTCTAAACATAAACCCCTTGAAAACAGTCCTAATCCCATTCAGTAGACGAAGGAAGATCTCCATCACTCACCCAACACCTAATGGAGTTAGACTGGGCTTCAGCAATGAAGTCGAATACCTCGGAATTATTCTGGATAAGAAACTAAACTGGTATGCACAACTGGATCATGCCGCTAAGAAAGCGACCTCGGCAATCTGGGCCTGCAGAACTCTGTTCGGTAAGACCTGGGGACTGAAACCAGACTTGAGACTCTGATCTTACAAAACCATTGCCCGATCAAGAATCACCTATGCTGCCCTTGTGTGGTGGCCTAAGGTGAACAAAGTGACCGCACAAGCCAAACTTCAAAAACTTGCATGTCGCTATGCGAACAACTCCAACTGCAGCCATGGAAGCTATGCTCTGCCTACTGCCTCTACATCTTCATGTGAAAAAAGAAGCAGAGCTTGGCGCTCTAAGGTTGCAAAGGAGGAAAACTATACTCGGCCACCTTCGCATACTTAGGGAGTTCAAGCTAACATCCCCCCTCGAATGCTACGTCATTTATGGATGTTCCGTAATATGTTTCAGAACTATGAAGAGTTATCAAGGTTTTTCGATCGTACTGAAAATTTCGCGATTTGATTATTTATATTAGACCCTATACAAAATGTTCACCTGCCCGACAAAACACCTTGTGAAAATTTTCAGGCTAATCGGATTTAAAATTGAGTGGCGCAAAGCGATTGAATTATGGCATTTAAAAATCCAAATATTATCCCAATGGAATGGGGTGCATTAAATTTCGGTTTTCGAAATTTTTTTGGTACCAAATGGCTTAAAAATGCATGAAACGTCGAGATCTGGTTTCATCTTAAGAAAAATTCACCATTTTGGTGTTTTTTAGAATTTTTCATGGCCAAATTTCAATCACTCTGCGCCACCCCGTTTTTAGTCCGATAGAGCTAAAATTTTGCACAGGGTGTTTTTTCGGGTAGGTGAACATTTCGAGTAGAGTCTTTTTTTAAACGTTCTGGTTACTTTTTTCCCATATAAGTGATTGGCACCCTAATTATTACAACAGAACCAGAGCTCGGAGAATAGAATGAAAAAGGTGAAAATATTGTACACTGAATGCTCTTATTATTCGCTTTCACACAGTGTCACTTTTTTACCCTGAACAGAACAATTTTTTTCATAATATTAGATTTTTGCTTTTCTTCTAGAAAGGTGTGGCAATCATTGCAAAAACTAAAGGTATAAAAGTTCTCCAAACGGCCGAATGTCGTCTATCACTCGACTTAGTTCGACGAGCTAATCATTTTCTGTGTGTGTGTGTATGTGCAACTTTTTATGCTCACCCGATTTTTTTAGAGATGACTGGACCGATATTCAAGAAATTATTTGCAAATGAAAGGTCTAGTTGCCCCATAAGACTCTATTACATTTTATTGTCATCGGATTTTTAATTTAAAGGTTTTGTATTAAAATGTAAAAATAACGAAACATCCTACTACATGATCGATTTTGACAAAATCTGTTTCAAATGAACGGTCACCTAAAAAAACTCTTAACTTCTGAATTTTATAAAGATTGAATACCACATATTCAATAGTCATAGTCATCGAATGAAACGTGTTCTGGAGACTGTTTAATCTCATTCATGTTTCTCAGAGATGATTGGACTGATTTTGACAAAATTAGTGTCATATTTATTTGCTTCCAACCAACAGACATATATTGTCCAAATGTGACTAGACTTCTATACTAAACATTAATACGACAATTGTCTAAACATAGCAACAAATTTAGAACGAAGCACTTCAACCAGCAGATGCTTGACAACGATCCTCGTGACGAGTGTTCCCCATAGGCTGTCTCCATGGCAAGAGGCGAAGAGCGTAGCGGACAAACCGGCGCTGGTACTTCGAGGCGTTGAACAGCGTTGTTGTAGTGTGGTGTCCAAACCGTGGTGCAGTTTAGGAGGGGGGTAAAAACTGAACAAGAACACAAGGTGTGACTTAAGAAAAAAGTCATAAGGGTTGTATGCAAAGCCACGACCGCAAGGTTGACGTAGAACTACATAAGGTTGTTTGTTGCATAACTTGCATTGAATATGTTAGAAATTTTGTGCAAAAGATGAGTTGAAGTGCTACCGAATCTTAGTTTGCACATACATCACAATAGGAATGAAACAACACTATACAGCACAAACAAGAAGTCAAAGTGCATGCAGATTAAAAAAACATTTTACGCAAAACGAAAAAATTTAAAATCTTCAATATTTTGTTTGTTGTCCTTATAAGGACTGTTGTAGTCCAATTTCACATCGGATACAATGTTGATCGCATCTGTGTGCTACCCCGACAGAGAAGTGATGTGACTCTTTACATGAGCGTCACTGTACCGACCTCAACCTTACAACGAAAATTCCAACGACAAGTAAGGAAAGAGGATGGGTGCCTCACTGTTACTACCAAGGAAACGTTGGAGGTTCTTATGATCACCCACTTTCCTGGATCGGCAGAGACCGAAGAACTGAATAGTGATGGGTCGCGACGGGGGAATTCGAGACATATGGCGGCAAGTCAACAGAAACTGGGATGGCATTGTGCAGCTCGATTCAAACGATTTTCGCTATTTTCGAGCACGTCACATACTGGCAATTTTGCTTTAAGCTCAAAAAGAGCTGTCATTGTCATTTGTCCTTCGGCTCATCTTACCCGCAAAGTCGAGAAAAATACGAAAACCGAAACATAACGCCTACCAACGATCATTTAGTTTTGTTCGAGTTACTCGAAACAAAATGCGCAATGTCACCCCTACTCTTCACAGCTTAGTGACGTTGATTGAAAAGTCCCTGAATTATCAGGAAACGGCGCTATGTGCCTTTCTTGATATTGAAGTGGCCTTCGATAACACGTCCTTTGCATCAATATGGCTCTCTTCAATGAGGGAATCGACCACACTTCCAGGAGCTGGATACACGCAATGCTCTCTAGCAGAGTGATCACAGCAACCTTGGGAGGTTCGTCTGTTACAATGTCGGTGATCAAGGGATGCCCGCAAGGAGGAGTTCTCTCGCCCTTGTTATGGTCACTAGTTGTCGACGCACTTCTCAATAAGCTTTCACAGCTTGGTTACGAGGTCATTGGATACGCTCATGACATCGTTCTCATCGTCAGAGGTAAAGACGACGCAACTCAGTCGAGCCGTGCAAGCGGCTCTGAATGCCACCACGTTATGGTGTCTAAAGGAGTTTCTAAACATAAACCCCTTGAAAACAGTCCTAATCCCATTCAGTAGACGAAGGAAGATCTCCATCACTCACCCAACACCTAATGGAGTTAGACTGGGCTTCAGCAATGAAGTCGAATACCTCGGAATTATTCTGGATAAGAAACTAAACTGGTATGCACAACTGGATCATGCCGCTAAGAAAGCGACCTCGGCAATCTGGGCCTGCAGAACTCTGTTCGGTAAGACCTGGGGACTGAAACCAGACTTGAGACTCTGATCTTACAAAACCATTGCCCGATCAAGAATCACCTATGCTGCCCTTGTGTGGTGGCCTAAGGTGAACAAAGTGACCGCACAAGCCAAACTTCAAAAACTTGCATGTCGCTATGCGAACAACTCCAACTGCAGCCATGGAAGCTATGCTCTGCCTACTGCCTCTACATCTTCATGTGAAAAAAGAAGCAGAGCTTGGCGCTCTAAGGTTGCAAAGGAGGAAAACTATACTCGGCCACCTTCGCATACTTAGGGAGTTCAAGCTAACATCCCCCCTCGAATGCTACGTCATTTATGGATGTTCCGTAATATGTTTCAGAACTATGAAGAGTTATCAAGGTTTTTCGATCGTACTGAAAATTTCGCGATTTGATTATTTATATTAGACCCTATACAAAATGTTCACCTGCCCGACAAAACACCTTGTGAAAATTTTCAGGCTAATCGGATTTAAAATTGAGTGGCGCAAAGCGATTGAATTATGGCATTTAAAAATCCAAATATTATCCCAATGGAATGGGGTGCATTAAATTTCGGTTTTCGAAATTTTTTTGGTACCAAATGGCTTAAAAATGCATGAAACGTCGAGATCTGGTTTCATCTTAAGAAAAATTCACCATTTTGGTGTTTTTTAGAATTTTTCATGGCCAAATTTCAATCACTCTGCGCCACCCCGTTTTTAGTCCGATAGAGCTAAAATTTTGCACAGGGTGTTTTTTCGGGTAGGTGAACATTTCGAGTAGAGTCTTTTTTTAAACGTTCTGGTTACTTTTTTCCCATATAAGTGATTGGCACCCTAATTATTACAACAGAACCAGAGCTCGGAGAATAGAATGAAAAAGGTGAAAATATTGTACACTGAATGCTCTTATTATTCGCTTTCACACAGTGTCACTTTTTTACCCTGAACAGAACAATTTTTTTCATAATATTAGATTTTTGCTTTTCTTCTAGAAAGGTGTGGCAATCATTGCAAAAACTAAAGGTATAAAAGTTCTCCAAACGGCCGAATGTCGTCTATCACTCGACTTAGTTCGACGAGCTAATCATTTTCTGTGTGTGTGTGTATGTGCAACTTTTTATGCTCACCCGATTTTTTTAGAGATGACTGGACCGATATTCAAGAAATTATTTGCAAATGAAAGGTCTAGTTGCCCCATAAGACTCTATTACATTTTATTGTCATCGGATTTTTAATTTAAAGGTTTTGTATTAAAATGTAAAAATAACGAAACATCCTACTACATGATCGATTTTGACAAAATCTGTTTCAAATGAACGGTCACCTAAAAAAACTCTTAACTTCTGAATTTTATAAAGATTGAATACCACATATTCAATAGTCATAGTCATCGAATGAAACGTGTTCTGGAGACTGTTTAATCTCATTCATGTTTCTCAGAGATGATTGGACTGATTTTGACAAAATTAGTGTCATATTTATTTGCTTCCAACCAACAGACATATATTGTCCAAATGTGACTAGACTTCTATACTAAACATTAATACGACAATTGTCTAAACATAGCAACAAATTTAGAACGAAGCACTTCAACCAGCAGATGCTTGACAACGATCCACGTGACGAGTGTTCCCCATAGGCTGTCTCCATGGCAAGAGGCGAAGAGCGTAGCGGACAAACCGGCGCTGGTACTTCGAGGCGTTGAACAGCGTTGTTGTAGTGTGGTGTCCAAACCGTGGTGCAGTTTAGGAGGGGGGTAAAAACTGAACAAGAACACAAGGTGTGACTTAAGAAAAAAGTCATAAGGGTTGTATGCAAAGCCACGACCGCAAGGTTGACGTAGAACTACATAAGGTTGTTTGTTGCATAACTTGCATTGAATATGTTAGAAATTTTGTGCAAAAGATGAGTTGAAGTGCTACCGAATCTTAGTTTGCACATACATCACAATAGGAATGAAACAACACTATACAGCACAAACAAGAAGTCAAAGTGCATGCAGATTAAAAAAACATTTTACGCAAAACGAAAAAATTTAAAATCTTCAATATTTTGTTTGTTGTCCTTATAAGGACTGTTGTAGTCCAATTTCACATCGGATACAATGTTGATCGCATCTGTGTGCTACCCCGACAGAGAAGTGATGTGACTCTTTACATGAGCGTCACTGTACCGACCTCAACCTTACAACGAAAATTCCAACGACAAGTAAGGAAAGAGGATGGGTGCCTCACTGTTACTACCAAGGAAACGTTGGAGGTTCTTATGATCACCCACTTTCCTGGATCGGCAGAGACCGAAGAACTGAATAGTGATGGGTCGCGACGGGGGAATTCGAGACATATGGCGGCAAGTCAACAGAAACTGGGATGGCATTGTGCAGCTCGATTCAAACGATTTTCGCTATTTTCGAGCACGTCACATACTGGCAATTTTGCTTTAAGCTCAAAAAGAGCTGTCATTGTCATTTGTCCTTCGGCTCATCTTACCCGCAAAGTCGAGAAAAATACGAAAACCGAAACATAACGCCTACCAACGATCATTTAGTTTTGTTCGAGTTACTCGAAACAAAATGCGCAATGTCACCCCTACTCTTCACAGCTTAGTGACGTTGATTGAAAAGTCCCTGAATTATCAGGAAACGGCGCTATGTGCCTTTCTTGATATTGAAGTGGCCTTCGATAACACGTCCTTTGCATCAATATGGCTCTCTTCAATGAGGGAATCGACCACACTTCCAGGAGCTGGATACACGCAATGCTCTCTAGCAGAGTGATCACAGCAACCTTGGGAGGTTCGTCTGTTACAATGTCGGTGATCAAGGGATGCCCGCAAGGAGGAGTTCTCTCGCCCTTGTTATGGTCACTAGTTGTCGACGCACTTCTCAATAAGCTTTCACAGCTTGGTTACGAGGTCATTGGATACGCTCATGACATCGTTCTCATCGTCAGAGGTAAAGACGACGCAACTCAGTCGAGCCGTGCAAGCGGCTCTGAATGCCACCACGTTATGGTGTCTAAAGGAGTTTCTAAACATAAACCCCTTGAAAACAGTCCTAATCCCATTCAGTAGACGAAGGAAGATCTCCATCACTCACCCAACACCTAATGGAGTTAGACTGGGCTTCAGCAATGAAGTCGAATACCTCGGAATTATTCTGGATAAGAAACTAAACTGGTATGCACAACTGGATCATGCCGCTAAGAAAGCGACCTCGGCAATCTGGGCCTGCAGAACTCTGTTCGGTAAGACCTGGGGACTGAAACCAGACTTGAGACTCTGATCTTACAAAACCATTGCCCGATCAAGAATCACCTATGCTGCCCTTGTGTGGTGGCCTAAGGTGAACAAAGTGATCGCACAAGCCAAACTTCAAAAACTTGCATGTCGCTATGCGAACAACTCCAACTGCAGCCATGGAAGCTATGCTCTGCCTACTGCCTCTACATCTTCATGTGAAAAAAGAAGCAGAGCTTGGCGCTCTAAGGTTGCAAAGGAGGAAAACTATACTCGGCCACCTTCGCATACTTAGGGAGTTCAAGCTAACATCCCCCCTCGAATGCTACGTCATTTATGGATGTTCCGTAATATGTTTCAGAACTATGAAGAGTTATCAAGGTTTTTCGATCGTACTGAAAATTTCGCGATTTGATTATTTATATTAGACCCTATACAAAATGTTCACCTGCCCGACAAAACACCTTGTGAAAATTTTCAGGCTAATCGGATTTAAAATTGAGTGGCGCAAAGCGATTGAATTATGGCATTTAAAAATCCAAATATTATCCCAATGGAATGGGGTGCATTAAATTTCGGTTTTCGACATTTTTTTGGTACCAAATGGCTTAAAAATGCATGAAACGTCGAGATCTGGTTTCATCTTAAGAAAAATTCACCATTTTGGTGTTTTTTAGAATTTTTCATGGCCAAATTTCAATCTCTCTGCGCCACCCCGTTTTTAGTCCGATAGAGCTAAAATTTTGCACAGGGTGTTTTTTCGGGTAGGTGAACATTTCGAGTAGAGTCTTTTTTTAAACGTTCTGGTTACTTTTTTCCCATATAAGTGATTGGCACCCTAATTATTACAACAGAACCAGAGCTCGGAGAATAGAATGAAAAAGGTGAAAATATTGTACACTGAATGCTCTTATTATTCGCTTTCACACAGTGTCACTTTTTTACCCTGAACAGAACAATTTTTTTCATAATATTAGATTTTTGCTTTTCTTCTAGAAAGGTGTGGCAATCATTGCAAAAACTAAAGGTATAAAAGTTCTCCAAACGGCCGAATGTCGTCTATCACTCGACTTAGTTCGACGAGCTAATCATTTTCTGTGTGTGTGTGTATGTGCAACTTTTTATGCTCACCCGATTTTTTTAGAGATGACTGGACCGATATTCAAGAAATTATTTGCAAATGAAAGGTCTAGTTGCCCCATAAGACTCTATTACATTTTATTGTCATCGGATTTTTAATTTAAAGGTTTTGTATTAAAATGTAAAAATAACGAAACATCCTACTACATGATCGATTTTGACAAAATCTGTTTCAAATGAACGGTCACCTAAAAAAACTCTTAACTTCTGAATTTTATAAAGATTGAATACCACATATTCAATAGTCATAGTCATCGAATGAAACGTGTTCTGGAGACTGTTTAATCTCATTCATGTTTCTCAGAGATGATTGGACTGATTTTGACAAAATTAGTGTCATATTTATTTGCTTCCAACCAACAGACATATATTGTCCAAATGTGACTAGACTTCTATACTAAACATTAATACGACAATTGTCTAAACATAGCAACAAATTTAGAACGAAGCACTTCAACCAGCAGATGCTTGACAACGATCCTCGTGACGAGTGTTCCCCATAGGCTGTCTCCATGGCAAGAGGCGAAGAGCGTAGCGGACAAACCGGCGCTGGTACTTCGAGGCGTTGAACAGCGTTGTTGTAGTGTGGTGTCCAAACCGTGGTGCAGTTTAGGAGGGGGGTAAAAACTGAACAAGAACACAAGGTGTGACTTAAGAAAAAAGTCATAAGGGTTGTATGCCACGACCGCAAGGTTGACGTAGAACTACATAAGGTTGTTTGTTGCATAACTTGCATTGAATATGTTAGAAATTTTGTGCAAAAGATGAGTTGAAGTGCTACCGAATCTTAGTTTGCACATACATCACAATAGGAATGAAACAACACTATACAGCACAAACAAGAAGTCAAAGTGCATGCAGATTAAAAAAACATTTTACGCAAAACGAAAAAATTTAAAATCTTCAATATTTTGTTTGTTGTCCTTATAAGGACTGTTGTAGTCCAATTTCACATCGGATACAATGTTGATCGCATCTGTGTGCTACCCCGACAGAGAAGTGATGTGACTCTTTACATGAGCGTCACTGTACCGACCTCAACCTTACAACGAAAATTCCAGTGGATGGCGACCGTGGGTAATAACCTGCAATCATCGGATTGCAGAAGTTCGCGATAGTGAAAAATGTGACTCATCTCTGAAGTGGAAAAAACTGGCACTAATAATGAGTACAAAAAAAGTGATCACGAAGTTATAATAAATAACAAAGTGCAATGCTAGAAGACATGAAAGAATAGAGAGTGTTCAACGACAATAAGAGAAAAATATATGAACTATTGAACAATGTGTAAAACCAAAGATAAAAACAGCACCAATAAAGCATCAACAACAGCAATAACAGCATCAATAAAGCATAAGCCAACCAACCAACGAGTAAGCAACACTCCACTCCAATCAACATAGCAACAGTGGGGAATTCGACAAGTGCTAGACATAGAGCGCATACAATAACTCGCCAGACAGCTAAAAACCACCAAAAGAAACCTAGCAAGAAGGATACGGTAGGGTAGATGATCCAGTAATGGAGGGTCTAAGCACCAGTGTTTTTTAAAAACGAGAATATCAATATTCAAATCGCATATATCAAACCCATTTTTCTTTGGTGTTATATAAAATATCATAAACTGTCATGTACAATTAAAGTTTGTATATGTTTCGAACAAATCAAGTATGAAAAATGAATAATTGTACACCAATGTTATGTTCCAGTTATGGAGGAAATTTCCAATAATGGTGGAAACTGTGCCAGTAATGGTGGTAGTTGATTTTTTCATAGACTGCAGCAAATGAATAACGATTTAGTTGTTTTTATGCTCTAAGGTAGCATTCCAAACCTCTTCTTCCACCGTGGGCAATCGTCTAGCATGAGCTGTGATAATTATTCGTTTTGAATTTAATGGTGAAAAAGTTGTGAGATAAAAAACAAACTACTTCTTTTGCTCCAGATGATGCTTCGCAATGCTAAAAGGATCTTATCCGGTAGTTTTATCTTTGTGTCTGCTCAATTTTGTTCTTCAAATCAAGGGACACTTTACGAGAGCTTGTATGAATCAAAAAATTCGAATGTTATAATAAAAATATAAAAGAAAAACAAACATGACGTAACAATTGTTTAAATAGTCCAAATCAGAGAAAATCAGCAGTAAATAATCATTGTACTGTATCACATTAGCGCTTGGAAAGCTTTGAAGCTTGAAGAAGCTCAAGTTTGTCCTTCTGCATCTCATCAACTTTCAGCTGTTCTCTCATCTCTTTTCTCTGTTATATATCCTTGCGTTTCGGCGGTACCTACCACTGCACAGTGGTCGGGAAAGGCAATTTGACGAACTTTTAATTCTTTTGTGCTGAAACGGTTGATGTTAGCCAAAGACAATGTTCAAAAGAATTGTTCACAAAAATATAACGGAAATGTTGATAAGAAAATTTTTTGATCATGGCCTACTATCATAAACATAAAAAATCCAGCTTTTGATACAGCGAAGATACATGAATAGTTTTTTTAGCAAAGTTGTAGAACTTCTCAAAATATGAAACTTTGCAGAAGATATCAAATTTCTATGACGTCTATTTACTGAAATACAAAGCATTTTCGCTGTCAACCTCCCTTAGTTTTTCTAGCATAACTTTTTAAATATAGTTTTTTCAAGAACATAATGTTCTAGACAAATATGACCAACATAAAAACACAGATTTCTTTCGAAGACAGCATGTTGCTACAATCGTTCTATACTGAGCTAGAGCATTTTTCCATTAAATTATTTCCCAGATTAAAATGCATATAGGAGAGAAAGAGGCAAACCGGTGCACATCATCAAATACTTTTTTTAAAGCTTAGACCTTGTACTATAAGCTAGTTAAACTTTGATACTTGACAATTCATAAATGAATGAGTAGAGTGATGTTTTAGGTATGTATGTTGCTGAGATTTTCTATACAGAAATTCACAAACTACCTGATTAATGAACGATGATTTGTGAATTTATGAAACAGATAACTAGCAATACTTTCAAAATTAGTGAGAACACTTCTTAGGTATATTTATGTCGTTTTCGTTTTCACGGTGTAGCTACACTCAAACGACACTTTTGACACCGAAAATGTTTTATTTGATTTTTCGTGCTACCCTTTTTCTGTCTCTCCCTACACTTTTTCTGTCACTGATGACACCCGAAAAAAGCAGAGTGTACTGTAGGAAGTTACCAACACATTCACACGTATGTGTCAAAACTGGTTTGTTTTGGTTTTCATTCCACGTGGTAAAGTGTCAGGTAAATTTTTTCTCAGCACATGTGCGAGATGGACATATGAAATGGAAACGAGTGTGTTTATTTCACTCACGTCGAATGACTGATGGATTCATCATGGATGCAACTATCAACAACTAAATATACCTAAGAAGTGTTCTCACTAATTTTGAAAGTTTTGCGAGATAATGTTTCATTGATTCACAAATCATCGTTCATGAATCAGGTAGTTTGTGCTGTTTTGTATAGAAAATCCCAGCAACATACATACCTAAAACATCACTCTAATCATTCACTTATGAATTGTCAAGTATCAAAGTTTAACTAGCTTATAGTACAAGGTCTAAGCTTTAAAAAAAGTATTTGATGATGTGCACCGGCTTGCCTCTTTCTCCCCTATACGCATTTAAATCTGGGAAATAATTTAGTGAAAAACGCTCAAACTCAGTATAGAACGATTGTAGCAACCTGGTATCTTCGGAAGAAACCTGTGTTTTTATGTTGGTCATATTTGTCTAGAACATTATGTCCTTGAAAAAAACAATATATAAAAAGTTATGCTAGAAAAACTAAATTTGAGGGGGTTGACAGCGAAAATGCTTTGTATTTCAGTAAATAGACATCATAGTAATTTGATACCTTCTGCAAAGTTTCATATTTTGAAAAGTTCTACAACTTTGATAAAGAAACTGTTCATGTATCTTCGCTGTTTAAATGTTTGAATTTTTATTTTAATGATAGTAGGCCATGATCAAAAAATTTTCTTATCAACATTTCCATTATATTTTTGTGAACAATTCTTTTGAACATTGTCTTTGGCTAACATCAACCGTTTGAGCACAAAAGAATTAAGTTCTTTAAATTGCCTTTCCCGACCACTGCACAGTGGTTTAAAAGCGGAAATTCGTGAACTTAATTATTTTGTGACGTTTGTGTACATTTTAGCCTTTCGGTTTGTTCTGATGACTTTTAACATTTTTGATTTCACAACATATGGAATACTCGCTATTTTGTTTTTTAAGGTGAAACTGTATTTAGAAAAATTAACTTTTTTATTTGAACCGATAGCGAATAAATGTGTTCTACAATGTTGTAGTACTTGAAATTTTAATAAAGTTTGCTTTAGACATCAAGTTGTCATGGCTTCAATTTATTGAGATATGATATGGTCTTATAAAATTAGAAAGATATTGATTGTTACTCTTTTTTTGCTATTATAATTTTGCTCCTGCTATTACTTCGAAACTAGTGAACAACTGATCAGGGCTGGCGTCACTTTTTTTTCCCGAGTAGGTAGTAAGCAATAGGGAAGGTTCATGAGTGACAAAAGCGTTGCCGGGAAGGCAACCTGATACCTGAGCATAATTTTACGAAAAATCGACAGTGCATCAACAATAGGGTGCCAATTAAATGTATAAGAGAAAACAGATTTTCGGATTTCGTTCAGTAGTAATATGGATTGCAATCCCGGCATCTATTTCCAGGGAAATGCCTTTTCTTGGGATTCCCGGATCCCGGGAATATAAATATTTATTCTCGGAATCCCGGGATTTCAGAGTCCCTCGGAAAATTTCGTTAGATTAAATATAGTTTCCCATACAATATTGCAATTAAACTAAATATCTTATCAAAACGCGATACTAACGTCGTCAAAGTGTATAGCAGCTTTCGAGTAGGCATTACACGAAGCAAATATTTGCTTGAAATGACGGTCAATATTTACTTGCCGTGCAATATCAAATTACTTGCTTCAATAGTTTGTCAAATATATTGGAAATATTGTTCTGCCAATGAAAAATAGATTTGCTACGCGTTTTTTATTTTGAAAATAATGCATCCGGTAATGGTATATCAAATATGTTCGATAAAAAATGAGCGAACAGGTTTTTTCGACGTTAAAGCAAATAGAGTTTTGAGCAAATATTTGCTATAGTGTAATAGTATAGGATATATATAAAGCCGAAGAAATATTTTGCCCAAAAAATACAGTAGAGGGAATAGGGGCCTAACGAGCACCCTAACTTGGTTGCTGATTTAAGCATGGAAAACGACGAAAAATTTAAGCTGTCCTCAGTGCAAAACTTGAATTAACTATCTATAGTTAAAGGTACACTATTCACAAATTGAAAAGTTTATCGTATAATGGTGAAAAACACAAATTAGATTCATGCATCAAAAACTAGCAATCAGTTGATGTGTGGGGCACAATGAGCACCCCACTGGGGCATAATGAGCACCCACGGGGTATAATGAGCACTCTTATAGAACATATCTTGAAACTGTGTAGAAGTAAAACTAATGGGCCAACGTTTGTCGCGGGATGCCGTGACACTTGGCGGCTTGTTTCGTGAATGTCCCGTCGCGCCTCATGGTGGCCAATTGTGTCTGCAGTCCCTTTTTCTGACCGATACGGTCTCAAAGATTTTCTAATATATGTTCGCACCATCACTGTAAACAAACACTGACTATGGAAACAGCAAACTCACAAGTCTACTGAGATGAATTTCAGGTAAGTTTATGTAACAAGGTGTGCTTATTTCACCCCACCTGAAGGTGACCATTTCGCCCCTATCGAATTAGTTTAAGTTAACATGAGATTTTAACACTTATTAGAGCCTAAAATCAAAACTTTAATGCTGGTGAAATTTTGGGTACGACCCATACGTCATATTGATGTGTCTACATATTTGATTGAGCCATTTAAACGACCGTAGAAGCTTATTTTGCAGTGCGCAATAATTATAGTTTTTCCAACATCCGGGAACCAAGTTGATTTTTTCAATATATTTCCATATTTTAAACAGACAAACCACTTTTAAAGAGATACTGTAGTAACTACGGAAGAGTTCCACATACTATATTGTATTAAAAAATGCGTAGTTTCGCATAAAAGAGGGGTGCCCATTTCGCCTCGTGTGCTCATTATGCCCCTAATCCCCCTACCAAATATAGCAAATATTTTCCTCGTTTAATGCCTGCCTAACAGTCAGCTTAATCTTCAACAAACTGAAAGTATTGGACACTTTCTAATAAATTTAAAAGTTTTCTAGATATTAGACAGCAGCGGTGATTCAGTGCAAAGTTTTACAGTAAAGTTTTACAGAGGGAAACAACACTATTCGGGCTGAACGGAAAATTGTCAGCGGATATAAAGCGATTGTTCGACGACATGAAAACCCTAAAACCTACTTTTCTGCTTATATTTGCAACAAAAATCGATCGTGAATTTCCGATGTGAACTTGAATAAGTTTTGTTTTTAAATTGTTTTTCATGAAAATTGTTAATGGAATCGTGAATGATTTTTTGATACCTTTTATTGATAAACTTCACATGAAATCTCATTTTTGCTTGGATTTTTTTCCATTCCCGGTTCCCGGGAATTTCCGAGAAATGAAATTTCTCATTCCCGTTTCCCGGGAAACCAATTCCCGGGAATACTGCAAACCTGAGTAGTAATGTTTGCATTAAAAAAAAAGAACTTTTTTCAGATGGTGATAGAAAAAAACCAAGACAGATAATTGATTTCAATGAATTTCCCATGGCACCGTGTACTTTAAATTTCCCGTTTACGGCCAGTACGGAGCTTCGCGCTGATTGTCAGCAACTTGGTGCGTGAAATGGACTTTACCTCAACTTCTTTGGCAACTTGGTGTGTGAAATGAACTTCCCCTCAGCTCACCTCCTTCGTGGGGGAAGTAAAATACGAAGTGCCCTGCCAATCGTTGCCATCCAAGATGAGATAGGTCTCAGCGTCGCGGTTCGCCGGAAAAATTGACTGAACCATCTTATTCAGCCGGCAGCTACCTTTACTAAAATATTAGCTCAAATAAATGTTCCAAAACTAGGAAAATTGTAGAACCAGCCAAACAAAAAGTTACTACACTCCAAATTTTTCAATTAGAAAAAAAAAAAATATAATAAAAAATAGAAAAACAAATTGCAAAATTTAGTTTGTATTGTTCTGATTTAGTTCCAATATGCATAAAAGTCTTTATGATAATTTTTTCACTTAAATAACGCTCTCGAAAAAACTGGCAACTTTTGTTCCCGGACTTCGGACCGGACTCCGGACCGGAACCGGAACGAAGCCAATCGGACCGGAACGAGCTAGTTCCGATTTTTTACCGGACCGGAACGCGGACCCAAAGTTTTCGTTCCGATGTCGAACACTAGTGTAATGCAATCATCAATCGATTTAATGACCAGGTAAATTTTAAGATCATCAGCGTAAAGAA
Source organism: Wyeomyia smithii (assembly GCF_029784165.1). Classification (NCBI taxonomy): domain Eukaryota; kingdom Metazoa; phylum Arthropoda; class Insecta; order Diptera; family Culicidae; genus Wyeomyia; species Wyeomyia smithii. The sequence goes on from NC_073695.1 coordinate 127,100,862, forward strand.
GTCGGCAGCCACGGGGCAACAGATATGTGACGTCGTTGATAAACAAGGAGAATAACAATGGTCCTAATGTGCTACCTTGCGGGACACCTGACTTATTGCAAAACCATTGTGACTGCGATGCTCCAAGTTTTACCGCCATCCGTCTCTCACAAAGATACGTGCTAAACCATGCAACAAGTCGATCCGAAGCACCTAAACGTCTCAGCTTCTCCAACAAAATATGATGGGTGACACGATCAAATGCTGCCTTCAGGTCAGTGTACACCGCATCAATTTGAAGGCGTTGATCTAATGTACGCAGCCAATGTGACGAGAACTCCAGTGAATTAGTCGATACCGATCTGCCTGGGAAGAAGCCATGCTGCGAGGTGCTAATATAATTCTTCACCCTAAAGAAGAGGTAATTGTTCATGATGGACTCCAAAACCTTCGAGCATGCACACAGAGAGGTAATACCCCTGTAGTTTTTTACGTTTAATTTGTCACCTTTTTTGAAGACAGGAAACATGTAAGAAGACTTCCAGATGCTTGGGAAAGTGGAGGATGCCAATGACAAATTGAACAGAAAGGCAAGAGGAGCTTTCAGCGATTCGCAGCAACTTTTCAACAAAACCACAGGAAATCCGTCTGGGCCAGGAGCGAAAGATTGCTTCATCTCTTTAATTATCAGTTGGTCATCATTTTCATCAACAACGAAAACATCCGCATCGAATCTGTCGACTGGAACGTCCTTCAAAGCAGTTGCAATGTCTTCAGCAGACGTGGTTTCGCTGCAGAACACACCACCAAAATGCTTTTCGAACAAAGAACATTTGCTACTATTCGTTGTTTCCTTCTTCGTCATCCAAAAATACAGTCGCCGGAAGACCATCTTCCCTCCGTTGAGATTTTATGCAATTCCAAAAGCCCTCCGGGTTAGTCCGGAGATTTTTTTCCACACGTTTGAGGTAGCGTTTGTACAACTTCTTGTTAAGTTTTCTATATAGACGACTGGCCAGAGTAAATCTCGAATGGGTAAGCTCACAACGACTGTTCCGATACGCTCGAAAAGTCCGTGAACAACGACGTTTCAGCCTCTTTAGTTCTGCATTACTCCAAGCTGGTGTCCGTCGTGGCTGCACTACTGGGACACAGTCTGCTACGATACGCGATGCTATTTCGGTGAAATAGCCAACAGCATCATTTATACAATAAAAGCTTTCAAGCAGTCTCCAATCCACAGCTCTCAATCGTTCATCGATGGAGACATAGTCAGCTTTTCTAAAATCTTGTGCTGTAAGGTCATACTCGTCTACGAATGAGACGTCCGCAGTACGATGAAAAGAGAGCAGAATGGGTGGATGATATCTTTCATCAATCCTAGAAAGGGCCTCTCCACATGGACCGATATCACAGTCATTCATAGCTCGCTGATTAACGAAAACAAGATCCAGAATTCTCTCATCATTGTTCAGTATGTGATTGATTTGATGCATGTTTAGAGGTGACATTCCGTCCAACAGGTGCGCACTGCCTGAATTGATAGTAGATTGGGGAGCATCGGTGTACATGTGGTTAGAACACGGATGTCTTTTCCACTTTAGGCCGGGACGATTGTAATCACCAAAAACCAACAAATCATCACGTGGAGAAATTGGGTTGACTGCTAATTCAACACACGCTATATGTCGATCCATGACATCGACCTCATTCCTGAGATTTGGGGGAAAGTAGAAGGCCTCAACGACAATAATCGAGCCACATGCCTTGATCTTCACCCAAATCTGCTCTAGGCTGTCATCCATAGCTACCGTAAGCACAGTAGACGTAAAACAACGCTTCACTGCAATCAGAACCACACCACCAGAATCTTTTTCACTGTTAAGACGGCTTCGATCTGAACGATAGACTTTGTAGTTGTTTCCGAATAGTTGTGATGAGCAGATGCCGTCGTCAAGATTTGTTTCGGTCAGGATGACGCAGTCGTACAAACAGTCGATAACGTTAAGCATAAACTCTTCCAGTTTTGTCCTTAGACCACGAGAATTTTGGTAGTAGAATAGAATCGAAGAGTTTTCCTGAGGCAGGGGTGAGCTATGGGATTTAAACATTTCATTACTTTTTTGCGAATCAGAATTAAAAAATAACTTAACTGGCCTGGGGGCACGTTGGCCCTCAGCATCCCTTGGTGGTTGAACTTCCGAATAATGGGCGTCACAAGATAAGCGCAGACCTGTGACAGAGGGACTGAGTCCCATGCCGTCAGAAAAACATTGCTTATCGGTTATCGAACCTCCATCGCCTCCGAATACCGATTCGCCTGAGTCTCGTTTTTTGCGGAATTAATTTTTGAATTCCCGGAACCTGAGTTTGTCCGGCCAGGTGGACGCCAGAAGAGCTTTTTCTTTTAAACTTGGCTCGATCCCAATTTTAAATGAAACAAAGGACATCCTTGGACAGATCTGCATCTTTTGAGACTAATTTAACCGTTTCAATACCATCGTTTGTCTCTAAACAACGGCTCGCAATTTTTTCAACATCATCGCAAGTTGCAAGTGGATGCAAACCAGTCAAATAAACCCAGAACTTAGGTTTTTGCGGCACTGCAATAATACCGGACAAAGATAAATCGCTCAGGTCTATGGTTTTGTGCCCTGAGTTGGTGTTGAAACGACACCAACAGAAACCGGGATGGCTTCACCAAGTGCACCACGGCGTCGTTTTGTTGTTTTTAAGCCAGGCCTCAATACAGGCGTGAAAGGGGGCGCCGTTGTTACTGGCTGCGGCCAGCGCTGAGGAACGGCGTTTTCTAACTTTTGAGCTCAATTCTTGCACCAATAGCGTAAGCTCCTCAGTTTGTTTGCGCATAATTTCAATGGAAGTTACGCTTTTTATCATGCCGTGGATTTAATCCGGCTTGAAATTCGTCATACACGTAGGACAGATCCAGACGGCAACACCTTTGGTGAAAAAATTGTTCATTTCGCTGCGGCTGATTCCTGAGCAATCCTTAGCAACATGATAGTAGGTTCCACAGAGTCCACAAATGCAAGGGTCGATTCCAGTTACAATCTAATCTTACAATCTAATGAACCTACATCTAATGTGAGATAAAATGATAACACGAGAGAAATTATTCTCTAGTTGATAGCGCCATCCACACATGCATACGTGGATGAAACACAAACGGTCATCGATCATATCTGATCGAGAGCAATAAATCAGTCAAAATTAAAAGGTTAAAGCGTTCAGTTCGATATCAATCCCAAGTCCCAAATAAATCGTGTAAATCGATTTGAGGTTAAGTTCGCGTTCAGAAGATTGGCCTTATCCGCTACTTTAATCGGCGTAAAGTGGGAAAGGCCGAGAGGATCCCAAAATGAAGCCTAAAAGGCTAAATTTTCCTTTAAGAAAGTGGCCTTAATTGCACCTCCCCGTCAGTGAACGCGGGCGCGTTTTAGTGAACGCGAATGCACTTAGCCTCTAATTGCCACTAGTTTTTGGCGAAGAAAATCCTTCGGTTCTGGCATTACGATCCGACTTGGCTCGTTCATTGATCCTTCGAGCCGGATCGAAGGAGTCCCCGGTTAAAAGGCATAGTGCGCGAAGCGAAATTCTGGTCGAGTGCGTCGGCCACGTAAGTGAAGGGCGTTAGAAAGACGCCATTGCGATTGCGGTTAACCACGCTAGAAAAGTTGTGGGGAGCTGACCATTATGGTGAACGGCCATTGCTAAATTCAGTGTTGAGCTTTACCGCCTTTTTTGGTTAGCGTGGCTTGGATAGCCAACACCAGCAGCAATTATACGCTGATGCGAAGGAATATTTTGTTGAATTTGGCATAAACTTTGACTATCTAGTATCTATTGGTGGTAAATTCCGTTACCCGTGTAGTACTGCACAAATCCACGAGCTCGTGACGGCGGGAAGGATATACGTCCGCGTCGGGAAGGAGCAAACCGTTTCCGTCCGCGCCGGGAAGGAGATTTCCCTTTTCGTATTCCGCGTTCGCTTCGTGTAGATTAGTGCGAAATGCCAAAAATTGAAAAACGATTATCTGGGTTGGTGGTAATAAGAACGGCACTCAACGCTCACCGCGAATCAGTCGAAAAATTCATTACCAATTTCGATGATAACCGCGACCAATGCCAAATTCCAGTTCGAATTGAATCACTGGACAGAGTGTACAAAGAATTTTTGACAGTGCAAGAAGAAATTGAGAAGCTAGATGATTCGGAAATGTTAGAGACCCATATGTCTGAAAGATCGACTTTCGAGGACAAATATTGTGTGGCTTTTTATTGTCGAAGCGTGTAGAAAATGCAAACCAATCCATGTTGAATGCTTCTTTGCCTGCGAACCCCTCTACCGCGTCGAATTTTCACCTGAGACTACCCAAGATAGACCTCCCCAAGTTTAATGGTGACTTTTCAAAATGACTTTCCTTTCGTGACACATACACGTCGATGGTACACTCGAATGTTGAAATACCCACTGTAGCTAAACTCCAATATTTACTACAATCACTGGAAGGGGAAGCCCATAAGACTTTCAAAAGCGTAGATGTAGTAGCTGATAACTATGCAGCTGTATGGGATAATCTGCTCAAGCGTTATGACAACAAAAGGTTTTTGAAAAAGCAATTGTACCGTGCTCTCCATGATCTGCCAGGGTTAAGGAAGGAGTCAGCATACGAATTACATGAGCTTGCGGATGAGTTTCAACGTCACGTAAAGGCACTCGCTAAACTGGGAAAACCAATCGAGTTCTGGGACACCCCGTTAATAAACATGTTGTCCTATAAACTTGACTCAGCAACAATCCGTGCGTGGGAAGAAAGAGCCAGTTAAATGGACGAAGAATATGTAAAGTTCACTGATTTAATCGAGTTTATATATCAACGGGTACGAATATTGAAATCAGTGTCGTCCGATATTTTCCAACGTCCGCAACCGGCTTTGCCAAAGGTGGCCGGCAATTCTCTCGCCCCGAAGAAGTTTTTTACATCCAAAATCGCAGCAAATGCCGCTGCTCCATCCTGTTATGCCTGTTCCGATAAGCATTATTTATACCAATGTCCGGCATTTGCTAAGATGTCGGTCAGTTCTCGTCGAGAATTAATTTCGCAACGTAAGCTTTGTTGGAACTGTTGCCGGTATTGGTCAGTCCGTGCAGAAGATGAGACGCTCTGTTACCACTACCATCAAGTCTAAAATTGGTTTTTTCAACACTAAGCTGCAGTTTTTGATAATTGATAACCCCAGCGCAGATTTACCCACAGTTCCGGTACAGATTTCCACATTTAAGATCCCAGATGTTCCCCTAGCAGATCCGCAGTATTGTGTTCCCAGTGAGATTGGGAACTGCACACGGGCAAGAAACTTCACCTAGGTCCAGGCCCACCACATATGATTGAAACCTTGTTCGATTGGACATTCTCCGGTCCAACATGCATTGATTGCGCCGGACCAACGGCGTGTCTTGTATCCATCAACGACGGTTCGCTCGATGCTACCCTGCAAAGGTTTTGGAAGATCGAGGCCACACCAACCCAATGCTCCCATTCTGCTGTGGAGCGGACTTGTGAAGAGCAGTATAACGAAACCACGACCCGGGACACTACCGGGCGATACATAGTTCGATTACCCAAAACCGACGATCCAGAAATTGTTTTGGGAGCCCCCCGAAACATTGCCGAACGGCGATTTTTTAACTTAGAGCGTCGTCTGGAACGAAGCTCAGACGTTAAATTCGCATACCATCAGTTTATGGCAGAGTACGAACGTCTATGAAACGCCTTGAAGAACCTGTAGATAATAACATACAGCACTGTTCCCTGCCTCATCACCCCGTGTTCAAATCTTCCAGCACGACAACTAAGACGAGGGTTGTTTTCGATGCGTCGTGCAAGACGGCATCGGGTTACACTCTGAACGACTTGTTGTTAGTCGGGCCAGTCGTGCAACAAGACTTGTTGTCACTTATAATGCGATTTAGAACACATGCATTCGCCTTGGTAGGCGATATAGAAAAAATGTATCGCCAGATACAAGTTCATGAGGACGATCAACCACTTCAACGGATTCACTGGAGAGCACAGGTAGGCCCTACCAACTCGAAACAGTGACTTACGGCACAGCGTCTGCCCCCTACATTGCTACCAAAACGCTACGAAGACTTGCTAAGGATGCAGGTAATCTTTTCCCGGTAGCTGCCGGGCCGGTATCCAGTAATTTCTATGTAGATGATTTTTTATCTGGAGCTCCGGATGTATAAGCAGCACTGCAGCCTCGACAAGAAATGTCCATAATGCTAAGATCCGCAGGATTCCCAATAAAGAAGTAGGCATCCCATTCCATGGAGGTACTCGAGGATGTTCCCCCCGAAGATCAAGCAATCCAGCCTTGGCACGACCTCCAAAATGAACTGTCCGTGAGCACACTCGGCTTAGTGTAAGAACCGCGGTCTGACGTGCTTAGTTTCAAGGTGCAACTTCTCCTATCAGCAGCCGTTTTAACGAAACGTACGATCATGTCGTACATAGCACGCATTTTTGATCCCTTGGGACTAGTAGGTCCAACTGTTACAAAAGCAAAACTATTTATGCAGCTCATGTGGGCGCTGAAATCTCCCAACGGAAAACGCTTCGATTGGGACCAACCTCTTCCACAAAAAATGCAACTCGAGTGGAAAGAGTTTCACAATACAATCGATTCACTGCGCCAGGTGCGAGTTCCATGATTCGTGTCCAGTTCGGATGCAACTAGCATCGAACTGCATTTTTTCGCCGATGCATCAGAGAAGGCATACGGTGCCTGTTGCTTTGTCCGCGCTAACTCGCGCTTAATCAAAGGTCGCACCGCTTGCCACCTGTTACACCATTGCGCGGTTGGAACTCTGCGCGAGTCATCTTTCAACGCAGCTCTACAAGAAGGTAGCAGCTGCTCTCAAGTCCCCCTATACAGCTTACTTTTGGTCTGATTCTACAAAGACGCTTCAGTGGATCCGCTCATCTCCAGGACGTTGGAAAACTTTTGTTGCGAACCGTGTGACACACATCCAACTCGCGACTCCAGTTGATAACTGGAGGCACAAAGCAGGTATCGATAATCCTGCAGACGACATCTCCAGGGGCTTAAGTCCCGCTGAAATCCTTGATAAATCACGCTAGTGGCATGGGCCTGAATGGCTCACTCTCCCGCACTGGAAAGTGCGCCTGCTGGAGCACTTTCCAGTGCAGATTCACCTGAAACATCCCAAGAAAGTAGAAAAATTCCCATTGTCGTCATTACCACGGCGCAAATAAGGTTCAACGAAGGACTATTTTCCCGCTTTTCAAGTTATTCAAAACTTCGTCTAATGACGAAAAACGCAAAATATGTACAAATACAAAGGTCTCTGTTCGAAGTCCAAACACAGATGAACTTCAGTCAGTCGAACGAACTCTCTGCCGTATAGCCCAGCGGGAATGTTTTTCCGAAGAACGCAGCGATCTTGCTGTTGGTGATAATGTTTCCAAATCCAGTCTTCTCGAATAGTTGAGTCCCCAAATTGACCAGTTCGGAATCATTCGCGTTGGCGGACGTTTACGCAACGCTGCATTACCAGAATCTGCTAAGCATCCTATTGTTTTGAGCACTAATCATCCGTTAGCCGATTTAATTGCAATCCATTACCACAAAACATTACTGCATGCTGGACCCCAATTGATGCTTTCCAGCCTGCGACAGAAATTTTGGCTGCTAGGTGGAAGGAACTTTGTTCGACGAATCTTTCACCAGTGCCACGTTTGCTTCCGGAAGAAACCCCAAATGTTTCAACAAACTGTCGCCGATTTGCCAACATCCCGAGTCACTCCGACTCGCCCGTTTGCCGTTTGCGGCATAGATTATTGCGGTCCGTTTTTCGTAAAATCCGAAATACGAAATCGAGGACCGATGAAGGCATATGTAGCGATTTTTGTTTGTTTCTCGACACGCGCCGTCCATATTGAGCTTGTAAGTGACCTTACAAGTGCTGCATTTTTATCTGCGCTGCGTCGTATGATTTCGGAAAGGGGACGGCCTGCAGAAATTCATTCCGACAATGCAACTACATTTAAAGGAGCCTCCCATGCCCTTCATCACATTTGAAATGTTTAAAACAACCATGTCGCACGTAACGAAATTTTCGCATGGTGTGCAAATAATGAAATTCGATGGAAATTCATTCCGCCACGCGCACCCCACTTCGGCGGATTGTGGAAAGCCGCCGTAAAGTCAGCCAAATTTCATCTACTCAAGGAAATCGGAAACCACTCTCTCACTTGCGAAGACCTGATAACATTGCTCGCTCAAGTCCAGATGATGTCAAATTCACGGCCTTTGACACCTATACCATCACAGCCACAAGACCTGGAAGCCCGAACACCAGGCCATTTTCTGATCGGCACCAATCTGCAAGCCATAGTCGAGGCCGATCTAAAAAGCATTCCAGATAACAAACTCACACACTGGGAATTGACACAAAAGCGTTTCCAGAGTATATGGGCACGTGGGTACCCGGAATATTTACAACAGCTACAGGCACGGGCTACTAAAGCATACCGAACACCTACCGATATTCAGATAGGGCGAGTTGTCATCATCAAAGAGGACGACGTACACCCTGTTCAGTGGCCGCTTGCTTGGACAGATCATCAAAACCCACCAACTTAAATTAAACCTATACGATAATGTTATCTTAAACCTAAATTTGTTAACCTACCTTAAAGCTACTGCGTTATATACTTAATTATAAACAACTACACTTACAATCTAATGAACCTACATCTAATGTGAGATAAAATGATAACACGAGAGAAATTACTCTCTAGTTGATAGCGCCATCCACACATGCATACGTGGATGAAACTCAAACGGTCATCGATCATAGGGGCCATCCACATACCACGTGGACAAATTTTTAACGATTTTGACCCCCCCCCCTCCCCCTCCGTGGACAACGGCCCATATAAATTTGAAAAAAAATGTATGGACCGTGGACATTAGCCAAGCCCCCCCCCCCCCCCCCAAAGCTGTCCACGTGGTATGTGGACGGCCCCATATCGTATCGAGAGCAATAAATCATTCGAAATTAAAAGGTCAAAGCGTTCAGTTCGATATCAATCCCAAGTCCCAAATAAATCGTGTAAATCGATTTGAAGTTAAGTTCGCGTTCAGAAGATTGGCCTTATCCGCTACTTTAATCGGCGTAAAGTGGGAAAGGCCGAAAGGATCCCAAAGTGAAGCCTAGAAGGCTAAATTTTCCCTTAAGAAGGTGGCCTTAATTGCACCTCCCCGTCAGTGAACGCGGACGCGTTTAAGTGAATGCGAATGCACTTAGCCTCTGACTGCCACTAGGTTTTGGCGAAAAAAACCCTTCGGTTCTGGCATTACGATCCGACTTGGCTCGTTCACATAAAAATCGTATCCTCACAACAAGACGAACTATAATTAATCAAAACATAAATAGATTCTTTTCATAAAAAAACACAATCAAATTATTATAACACTTCACAATAATTTCAATAGAAAAACCAAATTACGAACAGCATACATTTTATACGAAGCATTATTATACACATATATTATTACAGAAAGAGAAATACATATATTTAAACAAGTACTCTTGAACAGTGCTTGAGAAGGGATCGAAATTTGATTGTGACTGCGATGAATGCACATGCTTTCTTCGTTTGAATTGAACGGCAGAAACGATCGGGCGAACGAAAAAAAGTTTTTCTCTTTCTCTCGTGTGACGATTTTTTTTCTAACGATAGCGACCGCAGTTTCGGAGAAGTCGATTTTAAAACTCTCTCGCTCGATCATTTGAATTTATGTTGAACGGAGCAAACTAGAGTATGATCGGCAGCATGTGGCGTGTTTTATTTTCGTTTCTCTCGTTCTCGACTGGTTCTTGACTGGCTGTCTGAACGGTCAAAAAACGGTCGATGAATGCTTTTTCGCTGCATCGGATGGGATTGGGGCACTGCTTACAGATGCACGTTATTTTTTGGTGGAGAAGTTTGTTGTTGTTGTTGATGTTTAGCGATAATTGCTCGAGGACAAATGAGGTGGAGATATAGTTTGAATATTACTTCATGCGAAATGCTGAAGTCCGTCGTTGTTATGCGTCGCAAAGCGCCGACAGGCACATTGTAGTGTTCTGCCTACGCGGCTGGCATTATACCATATGTTGCGTTGCGCGCGGCTGTAATTTATATTTTTCCGAAGCTTATTCAGATTCTTGCTTCGCTTATATCATTGGCCCAACAGATAAGCCGATATATACTCTATTCTTTTTATATCCATCGTTATCAATAGGCTAATTTTTCAGTCAATTTTTTTTTCTGATTCGTTATGCATAAATAGTGGAAAAAGACAATCCTTATGCCCTGACAAATCACGTTCTACAATTGAGTTGATAGTTTTGTGATGTATTGGTTGATAACCGTCTTACAAACTGTGTTTTTTTAGATGCAAAAAATTAAAGGTAGATTGCAAATCAGCAGAAACATTAGAGGCCACCTAAATTGAATTGTTGAAACTAGCTCAATTTTAGTTGTGAGTTGTTAGTTGTTTCTGGTACCCAGGAGCAGATTAAGGCGAAGGCGAAGCAGGCGGACTTCAAAATTGATGTTTGATGCATGAATAGGATCATCAACAATGTATGGAGAACACTATTAATGTATAACGAAAAAGAATTTCCCGCATACAAATTGACTTGAAAAATTAGCCTCCTGATAACTATCGAATTCAAAAGTATCTATCTGTTAGGCCGATGATATAACGGATTCGATTATATAGAGACTCGATTTTATATTGACTCGATTATATGTATATGATTCTATTATATATAATTTCAAACTCGATTATACTGCCGTTCCAAGCATAGTTGTCCCAGCGTGCATAAGAACGGCAGTATATATAGTAGCAAAAAATTTTTTTTTAAATTTCAAATGTGATCTAGAGCGAACATTTCGTAAGAGAACATCCAGAAAATACGTTACGCTTGATAGAAAGGGAAAAAAAAATAATTAAAAACAATGAAAAATTTTGGTTTTTGGAATTTAAAAATTAAAAGAAATTGAAAAACCCTAAATAAAATTACCTTAATAAAAAAAATTTCAAAAACAAAAAAAAAGAAATTAAAAAAATTTAGGAACAAACGAATAATTTGAAAATTTTCAAAAATTTGAGAAATTAAAAACGAACGAGTTGACAAATCAATATATACTGATCTAACTTTTTCTTTCCATTTGACACCAGGAACAACTACAAGAATAACTACAAGATATATGTATAATTTTCATAAGAACTGTGTTTGCTGACTTTTAGGGGGATGAGTCAAAAATAAAATTCTTCCTATTTATTCGAAAATAATAAAACATTCATGTAAAATGAATAAAATACATTTTTTCTCTGATTAGATTATATATAAAATTCGATTATATATAGTGGAAAAAATCAGAGACTATATATAATCGAGTGTGACCTGTACTTAGCGATGCGAAAATCTAAATTAGCTTCGGACAAAGTACACCACCGCACAGTGGGGAATCGCTGGCCATCGACCCAAAATTGAAAATGTGAATTTCATTTCAATTATATTCTTCCTATAGTTGTATACTATTGAAGTGACAGGATCCAAATTTTTAGAGCATTACGACAAAATTTGAATTTTCTATGATTTTTCAAAGTGTACTGAGTCAGCGTTTTTTAGCGTTTATCTTGAAAAAAAAAAATGCAATGTTGCGAAATTTGCTGGAGCCCAAAGAGTAACTTGAATCTTGATGACGTCTAAGTAAAAGTTGTCTATAAAATAGTGGAGAATAAATCCTAATCATTGGATAATGTATAATCCTCATCATTGGATAATGTATATATGTATAAATTGACGGAATCAAAAAATTACGTATTTTTTTTTTAAAACAGCGTTTAAAGTTTGAACGGCAGGGTTTGGCACTAGTTTTAAAAGATAGCTTGGAAAAAATGCCTTAAAATGCATCTAGTCCGATCTTGCGCAGAGTTGCGCAGAGTACCTTTCTTTCGAAGAGAAACAACGAGTGTTCGGCACATGTCGGATTTCAAAAATGTAAATTTGAATTGTACACTGCAAACCGTCTACATAATAACAAATGGCTCATATTAGTCTGATAATAACAACGTTTTCGAACAAGTTTCAGTATAATTAATCACACTATTTGCATATTTACAAGTTTAACTGATCTATATTTCGATAATTTACGAAGTATCAAAAACTAGTTTATTGTTTATGTTTTAGATCACCAGCACTGACTACCAAAATCATGTTTTAAGTTTATATCATACCAGTCACATGTAAAAACAATCGTGTAAACATAAACCATGACATAATACATCACCTGCTTATTTCTACAGAGCAAATAGTGAATAGTTATTTTGACGTTAGAAACTGCATTTTGAAAACCCTTCTTGAAGATATTAAAACTGTATTGAAAATGAACACAAAAATAAAGATGAAGGTGAAAGTGAATGGAAAAAAATGCAAATGGAAAAAAATGCGAATGCGATAAAAAGAATCAATAGTCACTTTAAAAAAAAAACAAGTCTTAAGTAATTTTCAACACGATGCATATTTTTCATTTTTTTTTCTTTTCTTGATAACTGATTAATATTTAATGTTTTTTATGGCATATGAAAGTCTTTCAAGCATCATGCATTTTATTTTCCAAAAGATTGAAGCCGACGTAAAATTTTCCTCATATAATATATATAAAAAACATGAAATTTTCCCTGGCGTCAAAAATACGAATTTTCATGCAAAAATAATATCAAATTCGTACTCAGCGTCCCAAAATTATATAAAAACCATGTATTTTCCATGATTTGAAGATAATTTTTCGCTTGGCCAGCATTTGTATGGAGCCGCCCCACTGTGTACCGCCGCGACGCGAGCTGCGCAACATAAAGTGCTAGCCGCGTTGGCAGATGTAACTACACTACTCATGTCCAAACGCGATGCTTTGATTTCCATGGATGCTTTGAGAGATGTATGAAGAATTAATCAAACAGCTTCAACACCTTACTTTTCTATAGTCGCTAAAAATTAACAACAACAACAACAAAAACAAGCGCCTCCAGCCACCAAAACGCTGTAACAGAACATACGCATCAGAAGCATACAGCGACTGCCGGTCAAATGAATTTTTTTCCGGTCGTTCATTGCCACTAAAAATCAATGGATATTGAACAAAAGGAAAATGCGAAAAAAATCGTCATAAAGTAGTGCGAACAGGATTGCGAGGATTCTACACTAGAGAGGAAAAGAGATGATCGTAATGCCCGTTCGTTTTATTTTGCAATCGGAAAACGAAATTGAACGCGACAGCTCGGAGAGACGAACGGTGTACGAAGTCTCGCACAAAACGGATAAGATGAAATTGAATGACTGATATTTTTGTGTTCGGTAGAAAAAAGGATTGATCAGAGCACTGCTCTTGAACCAATTATACAGCAAAAAAACCTCTATAGCAAAATTTGTAAGAAGCAATTGGAGAGAGACATTCGAATAATTCCATTATTCCTTTTAAAGGGGGAAGGTGAAGTGACTCTTTACATGAGCGTCACTATACCGACCTCAACCTTACAACGAAAATATAAACAAACAAGTCAATACCCGATTTTGCAAAACACAGCTGTTTGCTATTCAACTAGACCCTTTCGCACTCTCGCTTTCAGCCTAACTTACAGTCTGAGGTCCAAGCTGCACAGCGCGTATGCGAAGGAGGCATCCAACTACTCAGAACGAACGGCAAAGCGTTCGAGCTCATAAATGCAGAAGATGCATATTTCCGTGTTTGTCACTCTAATTGTTTCAGTCAACTGTCTCCGTCTTGTACATATCGATAATAGCAAATCAATGTGTAGACTTGCTGTTTTGGAGACTTCTGTAATTATTGGTGTTGCATATAAAAAGACTCAATAAACAAGGCCAAGTCAGTTGACTTCTGGTATCGACCCCGACTCCACTAGACTTCTCTAATTGGAACACCGGGCACTCAAAACCTTTAGCAGTCATAATTTTTGATAGAATTTATCACCAAGTCCCTTTCAAGGCTTGTTCCAGTAAAGTAGATTAAGGCGTTTTTCTGATAACACAGTTGAAAGCTGTTTTCACACTGGAAATTTGACGGCCCATATACTTTGAAAACCAGCATTCCAAAACGTTTGTGTGTTTTCAAAATACGGCAACTTTTTACTAGAGGAAGTGCCGGCTAATGTACCCAATACTGATGCTGTTTGCTACTGCACAAAGGCAGCTTTTACTATATACGTAGTACATTCCGAACTACAGGTCGGACTCGATTATCCGGAGAAAATGGTTCGATTATCCGGAATATTTTTTTCTGTGTTTCTTTAACGTACTTCTGTCTTCCAGTTCATTGGGAGGTTCGGAGTTGTTCAAAATGGTAACGGTACAATTCCCGTTCTGTGTAGGCGGTTCATTTTTGGCAGTTTTCTCGTCGTTCCTTCAACCAATTATTACTTAACAATCTCCAAGAGCAAGGTATTATGGTTTTTTGTTGCGGATGAGGACAACCGCTATTGGTCAACCGGTTTTGGATTTATGACCGGATATTTCTGTAATATAATGACCATGATCAATGCAGTACTTGGAACCACAAGCAGACCTGTACCGCTTGTGTTCCGGATACTCCTAGATTATTGAACCAAAACTCATCAAGCGAAAACAATAACGACTTGAAATCCGCAAAGTAGCCCATTAGTAACCATATCGAGCGATAAGGTCGTTATAGGTCACTTAAGGAATAGAAAAAAAAAACCATAAGTATTGTCAAAATCGAACAGGGTCTGTATATGTAGCAACTAAATTCTTCTTAATATTCAAGATAACAAAAACAAATAAATACATAAATCAAATCGTATTTTATTCAATATTTTCTGGAAAATATTTCCTTAATCTCTCGAAGCAAAAACTGTCTTTCTAATAGTTCATTCATCTCATTATGATTGACATTGTTTATTGAATTTATGGTGGGTTCTATTTCGTTTTTACATCTTTGAGATAATCAATATAACATAATTTATTATCACGTATATATGAATAACAAACGCCGCACAGTGGGACGAAATCAAAAATAGTAGGACATTGGTGTTTGTGACGAAACTCATGGTTTTAGCGTTTCGATGACTTCTAGAAAGTTTCTCAGTTTTAAGAGTACTTTATTTGGATGGTAAAATTTTTTGTTTAAGGGGTGTGTACGCCGAAATAAAAAAATTAACTTTTTTATTTCTTGATAAACTAGGTAACGTTCATCCGACACATTGTAGAACTAGCTATTTCGAGCTATTTATTCACTTCGCACTCGCGAATCCGACTTAAACCAGACGTCAAACAACTCGGATTTCCTAAAGTTACCCATTTCAACACTACGCTTAAATTTCCAAGCACCTGTCAAATCACCAAACGTTCATGGCTTACTTATTTACGGGCACCGATGGTCCGATTCAAAAAAAAGTTGATTAAAAAATAATCAAATTCCAAAAAAGTTGCAACTTAATTTCCGAAAAATTACTATCAATCCCCTTCGATTCCAGTACGATATATATACACAATTGGAAGGAATAAGTATCCGAAAAAAATGAAACTGAAAGTAGCTGCCAATAACTGCCTTTCCGCGAAATATGTTCTCTTGAAAATTGTGTCAAAAAATTGCAAAAACAGACATAACTCCTCCAAATTAAGAGATAGCGATACACTTTCTTTTAAAAAAATGTGACAATTATTCTTAGTTTGAAGTTTGTAGAACACTTGAACAACGACAAAATTAAGATAAGAGCGTTATCACGCAAAAACACAGGGGGTGCTTTACTTCTATACCTTATAAATTTGTTAGGTTAAGAGATAGAATTTTATAATACTCTACAAACTTGCTCGAAATAGCTAGTTCTACAATGTGTCGGAAGAAAGTTACCTAGTTTATCAAGGAAAGAAAAAGTTAATTTTTTTTATTTCGGCTTACACCCCCCTTAAGCAAAAAATTTTTCCATCCAAATAAAGAACTCATAAAACTGAGAAACTTTCTAGAAGACATCGAAACGCTAAAATCATGCGTTGCGTCACAAACACCAATGTCCTACTATTTTTGATTTCGTCCCACTGTGCGCCGCCAACAGTCTAAAGACAATTTTTTTCGTCGGCACATGTACTGTGTACAATATATTATAATAGAAAACTCACTGTTTGAGATGAGGGATATTAGAAATTTGAAAAAAATGGCTTAATTATCCGGAGCGAAATGTTTTTCAAAACTCCGGATAATCGAGTCCGACCTATACTAGATATATAATTCTGTCGACCGTGCTTGGGAAATCAACCATATAACGGCCAATCAGATCAATTGAAATTTGCGTTTCAACAAGGATTGACCATTTTCAAATTATGTGAAAACCTAATTTTTATGCAGATATTATAAGTTGTTCGGGTGTTGTGGTTATTACAGAAGGAAAAGATAATTAAGTACGTTCTGAGACATGGATATGAAGTCAAATTTATAACTATTCCAACATTTGAAGGTGTAAATTAATTTAAGAGAAAATATTAAATCTTCAATTAGGTATTTATTTCATCCTGAAAAAGACAAATTGCTGTTTAACTCAATATCAGATAAGATGCCGATCACTTTTCTGAGTTATCACTGACAGTGCGAATAAGGTATTCCTTGTAATAGATAACACAGTGAAAAACTGTTTTAACACTCAAAACTAGACGGCTGATGCATTTTGAACGCCAGCTTCTCAGGACGTTGGAGCCCCACTGCATCAGCAGGCCCGGTTACTATCGATGCTGATACCCGCTGCAACTGCTGCCGCTATCTGTTGCCACAGCTGTGGGCGATATCCAGTGCCATTGGTATCCGTTGCCCCTGCATCCGGATGCATCCGTGCCTTGCATCAGCTGGCCCTGCAACTATCGATGCTGAGACCCGCCGCAACTGCTGCGCTATCCTGTTCCGGCAGCTGTGGCCACTATCCGCTGCCATTGGTATCCGCTGCACTGCTGCTAAAGGAGACCTGCTGTTGTCGCTGTCTAGAAATCACATGAGCGGGTTCGATTTTTTTTTTTGGATTCAATATTCTTTATTTTTCTTACGGTATTTTCATTATACATTTGTTGTTTTTTTTTTAACATTGTGAGAGATTCAATTTTATCAACTTTTCAACTCTGTCCTTTTCTACGTAAATGATTTACATTTAATGTTCGGCATTAGAGTTTTAATTATTAAATGAATATACTTAGCTACTTATGAATAAAGCTCACGAATAAGCACCACACTAGAGTTAAGTGCATTATTTTTAGTGTTTTCAGCGTGTACAGAGATTATGTTTTCGGTCATATCGATACCAGCTATTTGATGCACTTCTGATGTTCGGGTTCCGAAGGGCACGTTCAAGATCATTTTCAGGAACTTGTTCTGGATCCGTTGAATCTTCTGCAGGTGGGTTCTAGCGCAGGTTCTCCAGACCGACGAGGCGTATAGGAGCATCGGCAGGATGACCTGTTTGTATACCGTCAATTTATTCACGACGGATAATTTCGATTTTCGGTTGATTAGCGGGTACAACTTCTTCATTAGCACTAAACTTCTCGTTACTGTTTGTTCAATGTGGGGGCGATAAAGTAGTAATTATGATCATAGGTCAAACCAAGGTAGCAAACATTTGACGACCAGGGAATATCTATATTGTTCAACCGAATCTTTGTTTTCGGCACCAAACGCTGACTATTCCGACGAGGAAAGACTATGGTCTGCGTTTTTGCTGCATTCACACAAATTTTCCATGAGGTGAGGTAATTCACAAAGGCGTTAAGCCCAGTTTGCAGCTTTTTAACTATTTGGTTGATCTGTCTGCGTACATAATGGCGGTATCATCAGCAAACAGCGACAGGATGCCTCCATTGGGTAGTTCAGGAATATCTGATGTGAATAAGTTGTACAGAACAGGATCAAGGATGCTGCCCTGTGGAACACCAGCTCCTACTTCGTATGGGTCAGACAGGCCACCCAGCACACAGACCTGAGATTTGCGCAGCGTAAGATAGTTTTGTACAATTTTCACTAGATAAACGGGATAGTTATAGCGCTGTAGCTTGTAAATAAGCCCGTCGTGCCACACGTTGTCGAATGCTTTTTCTATGTCCAGGCAGGTCATGGCAGTTGTTTTGGATAGCTCCTTGTTTCGATTGATGAGTTTTGTTACTCTCTGCAGTTGATATGTTGTTGAATGGCCTCTGCGAAAACCGAACTGCTCGTCCAGGAATATGTTGTTCATTTCTGCGTGGCACAGAATACGGCTGTAGATGTATCGTTCGAATACCTGGCTGAGGGCAGAAGGCAGACTGATGGGACGGTAGCTTTTGGGGTATGTGGGACCCTTCTCAAAATGGGAATCACTTTCGCCAGTTTCCACTTTGCTGGAAAGTACGCCAATTCATAGCTTCGGTTGAACACTTTTCATGTTTCGAGAGAATTTGATGTTATTCTCTACCTCGTCCACTGTTATCCGCTGATCAGGTGGTAAGATATTCGGTGTGCGCGCCAGAATTACTATCGATTCACTGACAGCTGGTTCGATTCCACTCACAATATCACGACCAAGATTGTGGGAAGTGGCAAAATGCTGAGAGATAGCACAAGCCTTTTCGCGGGAAGTTAGCAGAGTTTCACTATTCACTATTAACGGCGGGATGGGTTTTGGTTTGTTCTTTAACACTTTAGACACACGCCAAAATGACCGTGAGCAGTTGGGAAAATTGCGTAATTCGGTTGCAAACTGTCTGTTTTTCACTTTCTCCAGACGTTCTTGAACGTTTTTTGTCAGCTGTCTAGCGTAGAATCGGTGCCTAGGGTTGCGGGTACGTTGATATTGCCTTCTCAGCGAGTTTCGCAAGGAAATTATGCGCTTAGTGTTATCGTCGATTTGCGCAAACTTACGTGTCACTGGAACAGATGGGATGTAGCGGCACTCTGCTTCGTGGATGACGTCTATCTTGGACTGTAGAGTACGTTCGATGTCTCCAGTGCTGTTCAAAGTGATGTCCGCATCAAGATGGTTTTCAACATACCGCTGCAGCTGAACACAATTTGCACGATGGTAATTTCTTCTTTGTTGAACTTGGCGCCGTTCTACGTTAGTACCAATCTCAGCGATGACCGGAAGATGATCCGAGGAGAGCTCTGTTATGGTTTTCGGAATCGAAAATCGATCGGTGATGTTGGTCAGAAAATGTCAAGCTTGGAGCCTACACCACTAGGGGAGATGTAAGTTGGCAATTCCGGATGAGACGATTGCAACCCCGCCCCCAGCTGAGGTTGTGCGATCCAGTCAGACGAGTGTTCCGGCAGGCAGAAGTTTATGTTCGGCTTCAAATGTGTTTCGGTTATTGCAGCGACATCGATGTGGTGTATGTTCAGAAAATGTAGAAGTTTTAACTTCTTGTTGGCCATAGAGCGGGCATTCCAGTTAAGGATTCGAAAGAATTGATCCATGACGGTAGTAAAAAGTCATCATGACCGTAATCTGTTCCTGGTTGGTGCGACAAACCTTTGTTTGCTGATTGAGTATAAGAAAAAGCGTAGCTAGCTGTTCCATCGAGTACAAATTGCTTCTCGCTGGGGGCATGCTGGCAAACCTGTGCATAACTCAAAAATCCGTGGGGGTCCCGGCTAGGAACACCGCCAGTTGGAGGAGGTGGAACTTTTTCTATTCGACGGTCGCTGGCGATTGGCAATTTCACGTCGAATTTTGATAAATTCTGCTCGTTTTGGACAGAAACGGCTGTTCGCAGCACTCTTGATTTGTTCGGCTTCCTCAACAAGACAATCCACTGTTCGATGCGGACCTGTACATTTCATGCAGCGACTCTTGATGTGGCAATTCTTTGTGCCAAGTCCATAGTTCAAGCAGTTGGAACACTGCGTGACATCGCGATGAATCGGTCGGTATCGCTCCCATTGCACGATGATGTTGAATAGGGCGGTGATTGTTTGCACTGTGCTTAGTGTAGTTGACTCCCTGGTCAGGTATAACTGATCACGATACTTGATGGCTTTGTTGTGTCTTATCATTTTGTATACTGCTTCCACTTCTAGGCCGCAAGCGACAAGTTCCTTTTTAACACGTCCAGTTCCAATTCCGGTAAACCACGCAGTACAACTTTGAATGGTTTTGTAGCTGCAATATCGTGAGTGAAATACTCTACTGCCTTGTAATGTGGGGTGGATGGAACGACGATTTTGTAGCCGCCCGTGCATAGCCTCAGGGTAGCTACCAGCCTTTTGCTGATAAGTTCATTGAAGTGTTGCCTTAGTCCAGGCGGGAAACCTTTTACGTAGAAAGGCGGCATTTTCTCCTTCTTTTCCGTTTTCTCGGTAGATTGGTCAGCCAGCGATGCAAACTTGTTAGCAGCTAGTATCTTCTTGGCGATTCCATCATCCTTTTCAGCAGGGTCACAAGGACGCTTATTGCTTTGCTCCTTACTGGAACCCGTTTTTCCCATTTCGTTGGGACCCGACAATGTACTGTTGTATAACGAATGCGATAGGTAAAATAAACGAATGCGATAGGTAAACTTAAACTTTCAGTTGTTGTAACAAACACGTCTGTACACACCAAGCGTGAGACGAAGAATGATAAGAGCGGGTTCGGCTGGAACAGGCTCTTATATAGGCCAAATAGCACATTTTAAGCTACTAGGTCTATATTTCTGTCGACCGTGCTTAGGAACAATCATATAATGACCAATCAGAGGTCGAGTTTTGCGTTTTGACGAGGATTGACAATTTTCAATAATACAGTAGTTCGAATAATAAAATTACGATTTTTTGCATTTGGGAGGAATTTGAGAAGTTTTTCCAATTTATTGCTGCAAAAACGAAGACAATCCATCGAAAACTAACCGATTTATTAGCATTTGAAATTGGACATATTTTTCACTTTTTCAGGTTTTAGATATTAATTTTACATCCCCATGCACAGTGGTAAGAGAGCTCAAAACCGTGAACTTAATTCATTTGCTCTCCAAATAATGGTTTTATTGACATACTATCTTCCGAAGATATTTAGTATATAAAAAGGCTGAAATCATGACAGAAAGTTTTAGTTAGAAACTCAACCGCTAGTGGCGCTGCAAAATCTAACTTTTTCAGTCTAACATTTTAGAGAAATGGTTTTTTCAGCAGAGTTATAGATAAAGTTCTTACAAAAAACTTTGCCGAAGACACTTTTCTTCTAACTCCTCTTGTTTTGGATATATAACGTTTCATATTAGACTTGTCTTTAAAATTAGTTTTTTTCAAATATTCAAAAAACTGTAACATTTAGAATCATTGAAACACATAACTTTGTGGAAGACACAAAAAAGATAGCTTCCATACAAACCGAGTTATCGTTAAAAAATGTTAAAAAGCATCATTTTTTGTACACACCAAGAACACAAAAAAGCAAAAACTAGCAGACGAATCCTGTATAGAATGAAATAATGTCATAATCACTCTACGAAATCTATTTGAACATTCGTCCCTTTTAGTATCTTCATTGCCTGATATGAAATTCAAAAATACAGTTCATAGTGCAATTACAGGGCGAATACGTCATAAACTTCAACTAGTAATAGCATTGGACAAAAACACGCAAAGAATAGATCTCACTGTATCGATCTTTTTTTAAGTACTATAAATCTAGTAGGCATTTCCTAGTCCTTATTGGCCAGTTATTCGTGGAGGCACAGGAAAGCCGGAACAAAGACATCAAGAAGTATGATGAACTCGCTGAAGTATTTGATAACGAAAAATAATTTTTACCTTCATAGATGCAGAATAGTTGTAAATGTTGATTTACTACACCGTTTACTGGAATCAACAGATCCAATTATCAGCAGTTTGCGAGACAAGTCACCTAATGAGCTCTGCGGTGATGTAATATACAGGCTAGATATTAATGAGCAGGATGATGCTAATTCTGATAAGGATGATTTTTCAACTTTATATTTTTTATACATTTATTTTAGCAAAATTAATACATGAAAGTATAATTCAACTATTGGAACAATGCAACAGATGATACAACATTTGTAATTTGGAAAAGGTATGCAGTGATCAGTAATCTGGCCAACGTTTTGACGTGTGTTGTCATCGAAAAAGTTGAGTAAGGCTGTTTTTGAAACAAAACTTAGGCAATGAAGATACTGGAAGGGACAAACGTTCAAAGTGATTTCGTAGAGTAATTATGATATTATTTCATTCTATAAAGGTTGCGTCTGCTAGTTTTTGCTTTTTTGTGTTCTTGGTGTGTACAAAAAATGATCCTTTTTTAACATTTTTTGACAATAACGCGGTTTGTGTGGAAGCTATCTTGTTTGTGTCTTCTACAAAGTTATGTACTTTAATGATATACAAATATATGCAGAATATTATTACCTTCTAAATGTTACAGTTTTTTGTATATTTGAAAAAAAAAACTAATTTTAAAGACAAGTCTAATATGAAACATTATATTTCCAAAACAAGAGGAGTTAGAAGAAAAGTGTATTCGGCAAGATTTTTTGTAAGAACTTTATCTATTACTTTGCTGAAGAAACCATTTCTCTAAAATATAAGACTAAAAAGTTAGATTTTGCAGCGCCACTAGCGGTTGAGTTTCGAACTAAAACTTTTTGTCAAGATTTGAGCCTTTTTATATACCAAATATCTTCGGAAGATAGTATGTCAATATAACCATTATTTGGAGAGCAAATAAATTAAGTTCACGGTTTTGAGCTCTCGTACCACTGTGCCATGTAGCCGAGTATGTAGCCGAGCTTCCTGAGAGACGTAGTTTTACGTCAAAAAATTACTCATCCAGACGGGACTCGATTCCGCAATCTCCTTAGTCTACGGCATAATGTTTTGGCTAATTAAACTACAGAGATGATAATTTTCCCTAAGAATAATATCCTATCACACTTTACCATTGTGTTCCGTTCCTGGCACGCTATTGCTCAATCCTGTGCCTTGTGGATGTTATTTTGGTAACTGGGAGACTGTCTCTCTTTCACACGCTGTGTATACCGACTTACTCTATCTACGACTTGTGAGTAGTCGAGACGCACAGTTGGTGGCGAAAACAGTTACAAAAGCTGTTGATGGCCAAGCTCAGTTCAAAAATTAACAAGACAGTGTCTGTGGTTGATCGCTGCATGCTACCCGTTCCTAGCACGTTAAACAAATTCGACTGCAATAGTGGATGGTGATACGACAATATTCTTTGGGAAAATCACCTTTCCAGTCGTTGAAATTCACCAAAACACCATGCCAAAGACATCCGAGATTCCAGGTTCGTCTGGATGGGATTTTTTTTTTCTAAGTTTGAATCACACCTTCTGCTCTCGTTAATTTGCTTGTTAAATTACATATGTTTTGCATAGTACATAGTACATAGTACGTAAAGTAACTCTCATGCATTGTTCGTTTTTGAAGTAGAATACTTTTCTCAGGAAGTTCGGCTACATAGGGATGTGAAATGAGAATCTAAAACCGAAAAAGTGAAAATATGTCCAATTTCAAATGCTAATAAATCGGTTAGTATTCGATAGATTTCCTTCGTTCTTGCAGCAATAGATTGGAAAATCTTCTAATATTCTTCCCAAAAGAAGATAATTGTAATTTTATTATTCGCACTATTGTACCATTGAAAATAATAAAGCCTTGTCAAAACGAAAAATTCGACCTCTGATTGGTCGTTATATGATTGTAAGTAAGGTCAAGTAAGGTCGACAGAATCATATACCTTGCAATTGAAAACATGCTATTTGGCCTATATAAGAGGCTGTTTCAGCCGAAGCCGCTCATAATAGTTCTAGACAGCGACAACAGCAGTCGTCCTTCCTTAGCAGCAGCACTAGCCCTGTGGTTGGTCACCACATCTTAGAAGCAGCGCGGTTCTTCTCATCGTGTGTCACCAGACTGCCATTATTCCCCCCGTGTTGGGACAGCATGAAGATTGCCATTAGGAAATTAAATTTTGAACATCAAAATGCCTTTTCAAGGCAAACAAACAAGTCATTAAAAGTTAATAATTTTTTACAACGCAAGCAAACATTCTGTGTTGGATCCTAGCAATTTAAATCTGTCGCGCCCGTCTAATTCACTGAATGTGAAATAGCTTCCACAGTGCATGTTGTCCATGTATCTCAATTCCCCCACTGTTAGGGCAGCTCAAAGGTTGCGATCAGCAACCGATTTTAAACCGCAAAATGCCTTTTTCAAGGCAAATAAACAAATAATTGAAGGTTAATAATTTTCTGGCATCAACACAAGCAGACATTCTGTGCGGGCTGCAATCAAATTCTGTTGTTGTTGTCTAATTTTTACTTTATTTAGTAAACCCCCCACTGTTGAGGCAGCACAAAGGCTGCGATCAGCATAACCGACTTTGAATAACAAACTGCCCAGTTAGAACGCATTCACAAAAGCAGTTAGTTCGACTATGCCGTAAGTAGAGCTGTACATTAACCTACGGCCGGATGAATAAAATAGAATCTCTAACTACGATGCCGTTCCTGAATGCGAAACCACTATTTTCCTGCTATCGGAGCATCCTTGCCGATTGAGGGTTTCGGCCTTCCTCCAGTGAAGCTTTGCTTTATTTTGGCAAGTACAAAAGCATTCTGGATTTTGGCAATCAACACTTCTGCAGGCTGTCTGATTTTCAGTGTGAAAACAGCCTTTAACTTTGTTATCAGAGTGCCTGACTATGATTTGGTAATATTGTTTGAATTAAATATTTACAAAATTTTACAATATTCCTCTTTCTCCCATTCAATAAAACAGGTAATACGATGCCTTCGTCATACGCAAGTTCACCACAACTCCCGCTATCGGCATAACATAGAGATGAAATCAGCGTCATATCCGATTCTAAATTCAACAACAAACTGTCCTTTTTAGGACAACCAAACAAATGAATTGAAGATTTAATATTTTCTCGTTAATTATCTTAATTTGAATTCACATGTACATATACTCTGACTGTTGAAACTTGTTTGTGTCGCAAAGAGTTTGTTCTTTTCCTGTTCAGTGAGGTCGTATTTATATATGCAAACTAAAATTGAGTATTTAGAAAATCTATACCGAGCGTCTTAGCAAAGTGATTGAGAAATCAAAGAAATAGTTATCGGTTTCCGTTATACTCTACTAAATTTTTTGGAAATAAATATTGGAATTCAGTCCGCGCAAATATATATTTCGACTGTGACATACAGTCTTCCTCAGTGCTTATGTGGACTGGTAGAGAGCAAAGCGTAAATCCTGTTTTTTATTTGTAGTAGAGACAAATCGCGCGAAATGACCGATGGTCGAATATCGACCATTTTTGATTTGAATGAAACTTTGCACACGTATTTGGCTCAGCAAACTGAGCATTTTTCACAGGTGGAGAGATTTTTTACACCCATGAGTTACATTCTAAAAGGGCGTATGCCTTTTGGCACAGGTTTCATTCGAAGCATTTTAGCCCAGAAACCGTTGGCTGTATAGAAAAACTGTCTGAGAATGAGTTGTAGGGAATTAAAAATGCACCATATTAAAAATATACACTGTACAAAAAAAATTTTTTTGACCAAAAAAAAATTAAAAATAAACATTAAATTTCAATTTAAAAAAAAGAGTTAATTTTTTTTTAAAGAAACTTGACGTTAATACGCAACTTTTAAAAAAAGTCCAGGATGGAGAAATGAAAAATAATTTTTTTTATGGTAGATTAATTTTTTTATGAAAATTCTAATTCAAACATTTTTCAAAATATTTGTATTCTGATGATTTTAAAAGATGCAGAAAGTAATTTTGAATCAAAAAGCTCTTGGTAGTAAACATTCTAAAGGCATTGGTTTTCGAGTTATTTCTAGTTTGAGCTCGAAAAATTATAATTATTTCGGAAAATACACGTTTTTCTTAACTTGTCCATGGTTCTCCAGCAAAAACCATACGTTCATTGGAATGCTTGATCAATAATATACAATTCATTCTCTGACAACAAAACGATTGAATAAATAACTCAAGCGCTAAACCTTAGCCTACCTACACGTTCCCCCTTGCCGAATGTTTTATAAAAAATATGTTTGTCGTGCAACACTATCTACTTGTTTACTAATAATAACTGTTTGTAAAGTACGCAATCAATAACTACTGGGTTACCTATAATATCTGTTTTCGTTTATAAATACGATTGCACTACTCCAGATGTGTTAGTAACAGTTTGCATTTTGTGAAGATGAATAAAGTGAAAATGGAATACACCAAGCCCAAATGCTGTAAACCCTTTCCTGATCATTGGTGCTCATCAAGCTTACGCAAATTAAACGAAAACGTTATTGCAAAATTAAAAATATTGAACAGTCAAGCTCATTTTAATACGTCTTTATCAATTTGTGATTCGTGTAGTTATTGGAACGATAGTCAAGCCACCGGGATAAATGGTTCGTTGTTTACTATTCAGAATCTGGAAAAAAAGCAAAGCTTTGGTGCTACATTCCGATTCGGAACTTGACCTTCTGTTTACTATACACAGACTTCGCAGCCAACCGTTAAGTGTACAGGACAATTGCGGGGCTAGCGCTACGATCCTACTGACACTAACAGTCTCTCCCGAGTCAGGACTCGAACCTACGACGACTGGCTTGTTAGGCCAGCATCGTACCTCCAGACCAGCTGGGGAGGCTTAGAATCTGGAACACTGAGGAATATCAGCTTCAGTTAATATCGGAAGTACTCCATCATGATACTGTTGCGGCTCAGGTGTTCATTGCCAAATTAATGAGTTTTTTGAAAACAACAATAGAGTTGAAGAAAGCGATATTAATGTCTGATGGAGCTGCCTCACAATATAAAAATAGAAAAAACTTTGCAAGTTCAAAACAAAATATAACGTCGATGCAGAGTGGCATTTTTTTGCGACTTCTCATGGTAAAGGCCCATGCGATGCAATTGGTTGCATGTTAAAACGAATGGCAGGAAATGCAAGTTTAGCTAAAGAACATGAACATCCCATTACAAGCGCAAAAGAATTGTATGATTGGTCTAATCAGCAAAATAATAAAAATTCATCAAAAATGTCATTGTTGGGTACAACTAAACACAGTTGGGTACAACTGAACGAGAAGTAACAGAATGGAGCAATATTTTCAAAAAATCTATAATAATAGCTGCCACACAAAAGTATTACTCTTTTGTTCCGATTTCAGAAAATAAGATACAAACGAAGCTGTTTTCAAAAGATTTGGGAAGCAGATTGAATAGCCATGAGGGGTGATTACCTGCGTCTTTGTTGAGAAGTGTGCATGAGTGTTGTTTATAAATTTCTAAACTTCCAGCTACGTCTAATTTCCATAAATTATTAACGGGGCGGAGGAGGTGAATGTTATCCGAAGTTAGTGGATGTTCCTCGTTAAAAATATGTTCAGCCTTTTTGATTTGAAAAGGTTGGTGGGGCATTTGTTGAAACTTTACTTGCTTTGGTCACTTCTGCGAAATGTTCTTTGAAACGTATCCCTAGGTTACGTTTAGTTTGTCCAATGTAAACCATGTCACAGTGACTGCATGCAATTTTATAAATTCCAGCTTTGTTCAGAGTATCAATAGGGTCTTTGGTAGACCCTAATTTTGTTTTGAGTTGGGTATTTCTACTAGTGTAGACAATATCCATCCCAAATTTTCTAAATTTTGAACGAAGTGGGCGTGTCAAGTTGACGTCATATTCAACGGCTACCCTTTTCAGATCTTCTGTTATTGGGGTGAGTGTTGTAAAAGATTTCCGAATTTGAGCACGCTTCTTTTTATCAACAATGGCTTGAATGATACTTTCATTGTAGCCATTAAGTTTAGCAATTTCGAAAATATATTCCAGTTCCTTTTGCTTGGCTACTTCACTTAGAGGTAAAGTTTCCATGCGGTTTATCATATGATGGAAAAATGCCACTTTATGCTGGAAGGGATGGTTTGAAGTGTTAGGTATTACCCGTTTTGTATTCGTTGGTTTCCGATAAATTTCAAATTCCAAGTCCGTAGACTTTCTGACTACAACGACGTCCAAGAATGGGAGTCTGTTGTTAAGTTCTTTTTCAATTATGAAGTTTATATTCTTATGGGTATTATTAAGGGATATGAAAAAAGTTTCAAGATCCGCCCTTTTCAAAATACAAAAAATATCATCCACATACCTTCACCATCGAATCGGTAAGATGTTCCTCTTCTCTAATGTACTTTCTATATTTGCCATGAAGAGCTCACATAGAGAGGGAGAAAGAGGATTTCCCATTGGTGCCCCTTTAGTCTGTTTGTAAAATTTACCACGAAATGTGAAGTAGTTTTCATTCATGTCACAGTTTTCTTTCAATATATATTTGCGCGGACTGAATTTCAATATTTATTTCCAAAAAATTTTCTAGTAGAGTATAACGGAAACCGATAACGATTTCTTTGATTTCTAAAATTGAGTAGTTCTTCAACTTCATTTGCACAGAATTTTCAATACTGTCAATTAACGGTCAACATTTATTTACAAGGAGAAATGACTGACACGGAAGCAGCCGGGATATCTCTCTTGTAAAAGTATTCTACTTCAACCTTGCGGTCGTGGCTTTGCACACAACCCTCCTGTGATTTTTTCTCCTCGTTACTCTCATTATTTTTGTGCCTGATGAACCAAAAAAGGGACAAAATTAAGGATATGTGTATGTGCGTGTGTGGTTGTATATAGGCATGAACCAAAAAAAGGGACAAAATTAAGGATATGTGTGTGTGCGTGTGTGGGTGTATATAGGCATGAATACACTAATAATTTAATTAATTCTTTTTGTAGGATTCAGTCACCAACTTTGTTTGCAAAGTATATTTTGCAAAAGAATTTGATCAGCTGCGAAATAACTTATTGAAACAACCAATAACTAAATCAGAAGACGTGCGTTACAAACAAACGGATATGCATAAAAAGCCAAATGATACCCGAAAGAATGAAGACAATAAAGACTTACCTGGAAGCATGTTTGCGCGTTCTTTTTGCAAAAGCATTAAATGGGAAGCACGAGGTGGTAAAAGTGGATCAAAATTTAGCAAAACTATGGATGATCAATTCGTTCTGAAAGAAATGTCTAAAACAGATATTTCTCTTTTTGAAAACTTTGCTCCTAATTACTTCGATTATCTGCAACAATGTCTTTCAAAGGACCAACCCACACTGCTTGTGAAGATTTTTGGAGTATTCAAGGTTGCAATACGAAGAAAAGAGTAAGTTTGTTACATATCCGCTAGCTATCTATACTACCGCTACTACCACACCTTGTACAAATTAGCATACGAAAGTAACGCTTTGCACACTGGGAAAAAAAGAACCCAAATTCCCACTAATTAGAAGCATTTCTTATGTAAAATTGGTCAAGAAATCGATTGGTGATAGTCTCATCCTGTGCAGGGTACGGGAAAAGATCTATATTTCCAAAAATATGCAAAAATAGGGTGAAAAGGAGCAAAATAGACCATCTTTCGCGCCCTGCACAAAATGAATTTTACATAAGAAATGCTATATTTCAGGTTGCCAGTCCAGCGGCTATATATATAGCGGCTATACATATATATATACATATACATATATATATATACATATACATATTTATATACATATACATATATATACATATACATATATATATATACATACATATATATATATATATATATATATATATATATATATATATATATATATATATATATATATATATATATATATATATATATATATATATATATATATATATATATATATATATATATCCGCTCATATTATTGGCAGTATCATTATTAAAGTGAATGATACACTACACCACTACACTTTTAATTTATATCCGTGCTTGTGTGTTAGAGTTTACCCTTTCGTTTCAAGCTTACTGCTCTACTATACCAAGCCTCTTTTTATCCTACTAATATCGCCAATTACAATTCCCTGCACTGAGGCAGGCACCTAACGTTCCTCTCTGACCAGGTTAATTCTAAGAGGGACTTATTATGTCAAGAAGAAGGAGTCTTATCGAAACCTCGTTCCCCGTGCCAATATCGCCAATTACAATTCCCTGTAGAGGATATATATTCCTGAGATCAGTTTTATTATAAGACGGACTTATTTTGTCAAGAGGAAGGAGTCTTATCGAAACCTCGTTCCAACACCGCGTCACAATCACAATTCCCTGAAGAAGCACTAAATGCTTCACCTCTGGTCAGTTTTATTATAAATAGGAATAATATTTTGTCAAGAGGGAGGAGTTTCATCGAAACCTCATTACTTCAGCCAAGACCGCGTCATAATTACAATTCTCTGAAGAGCACTATTATACTTTACTCAGAAAAGTTTTTTTATAAGAGGGACTTTTTTTGTTAGGATGAAAGTCTGCAGGGGTACTATAGAATTCAGCTTGAAGGAAGGATATATGTGGAAGCCTGTGGAGACCCATGTTAAAGTCCTTTGACAACCAAATGGCCTGATTCTACTAAGATTCGAACCCCCGACCACCCGCTTATCAAACGGACTCTGTAACCTTGCGGCTACGAAGCTCCCTAACTGATTGATTTACTGACCTACATTTGCGTTCATGTAGTAGTCGTTTGATTTACTGAGCTCCACTATATTTGAATAATTTGATGAACGGTGGTGAGTCAGCCTGTGGCTGAAGAAAACCACCTTAACAAAGAAATAAAAAAAACTGACTGGTTTAATTTTCTGTGAGGTGGTAACAATGGTTGTGTGCATCGTACAAAATCGGAGTTGGCCTTTTATTCAGAGTTGATATTGTCGGGAAATTAATTTTTTTCATGTGACTACTTTTTTTCGTAAATCTTTCCAAGCAAAACCCCTTTTGGAAAAATAGTTGATTATAATACTTGTCATTGACATGCATTTTCACAGCTTCACATCCGTTGAGAAAACTGTTCTGGTGATGGAAAATCTCTTCAGTAACAAGGATATCTCAGATAAATTCGACCTCAAGGGATCTCTTAGAAATCGTATGGTCGATCCAAACCGCCAAACCGGTGAAATTGTGCTCATGGACGAAAATCTCATGCAAAGTTGATGAAATGTGTTATTTTTTTTAATCCCATACTACATGTTATGCTTTTAGTGTCTTGGACCAATCCTCTTTACATATTCACTCACAGTCGAACAATTCTCAAAGAAGCGATAGAACAAGATGCGTCTTTCCTCGAAAAAAATGGTGTTATGGACTATTCGCTTCTAGTTGGCCTAGACAATAAAAAACATTTATTGGTTGTTGGAATTATAGGTATGTGTTTATGACTTTTCTTTACTATTTTCATCCTTGTATTTAACTCCATTTTTAGATTATATTCGAACTTTTACCCTTGACAAACGTGTTGAATCTATCATAAAACAGTCAGGAATCATGGGTGGCCATGGAAAACTTCCTACCGTAGTTTCGCCAAAAATGTATAGAACTCGTTTCAGTGAAGCCATGGATAGGTATGCATGCAATTGATTATTATGTTTTAGATATCATTGAATATTTCATGCATTTCAGATATTTCCTTGCAGTCCCAGATCGATGGGAAGGGTTAACAAAACACAGCTTACTAGAGTATACTTAGACTTACATTTGTCTCTAGTTTATTGTAAAGAATATATGTAAATAATATTTCTATGTTTTGTTTTCTAATTATATATCAAATCAATTCTGTTCCCATATGTTATTATAGGTATAGCTGTAACACGGGACGGTTTGGACCGGAGCCTTACTTTGTGATTTGCGGGAGGCTTAAATGCGCCACTCTCTTTCGAGAGACCCCCCACCTGAAATAAATATTGTTGTTCTTGCCCAGCTAATGAGACCCTCCTTATATTGGGCGGGTTTTATTTGTTCCAAGATTCCGACTCTGAAACGGTTCAACCTTACCGGAAACAACCTTGATATTCCATCAAACCTTAGAGAAAACTACCAGGGATGACAAACCAACAACACGATGAAATCGGTCTGGCCAAATAGATTCTACTGGCCGATTATCATCACTGGGAAAATTTCTCACTTTTGCTGTCTTAGAACGCTTCAGACTTGAAGCCAACCTCGCTCGCTTTTTCATGGCAAAGCGATTAGAATAAAATAAACCCAAAAAATATCCGAACTTCTATTGGGTTCTTAACGGAAGCTTAACAGTGTTGAGTCTTTGAAAAATACTGTTCTCAAAGCACGTGGGACGGGAAAGCTACGTGAAGCGGCAAAACGTTATGATGTACCATATGGAACGGTTCATCGCCACCTTCGGGAGCGACATACCTCAACTCTCATTTTTACTGCAACCTCGAAAGTCACATAAAATGTGACCTGGCCATGTGAGATCTTTAAAACGATATAAAACATGGCAATTCTTCATATTACATAATTTGAATGATGCAAATTTGTTCATAATTGGGACCGCTCTGAAAACTAATCCATAATTTTGTATTCGATGAGTTGTAATAAAATAAATATATTTTCTGAGAAATATTTATAAAACATGGAAACAAATACTCAATCAAGTGAAAGATTACATGTTTCTAAAACTGAAAACATTTAAAGATTACTTATATACAATAAAATAGGCCAGAATTTTTTTTTTGGAATCCATATATCTTTTTAAGTCATCCATAATTGTGGGGGGACTGTAATAATTATAATTTATTGCAAGCGATTCGGTTGAAAGTAAAAATTTTTAATTAAAAAAACGCAGGTAGTTGAAATGGAAATCAATTTCTACATGTTGATGTTACACGATTTGTATAGATCACCAATCAAATCGAAAAATTTAGGTTGGAAAAACACTAAAAATTTAAATTAATTTTTTTCAAATTTCCCCCGATGGATTTTTTTAAAACCAGCTAATTTTGACAGGTTAGGACCAGAACTAACTTTTGGTGAAAGAAAATCCGAGGTACATTAAAGTACGATAATCCGTCACTTCGGACACACCGTGCCCTAGGCTTATGCGGAAAAAATATCATTTGAGTTTTAGAAGCATTGGGAGAGATTTTCCACTTTTGCAAGTAGGAAGAAAAAATATCTAAACTTTTCTGCAATCGACTGCATATGACACGAAGACTTTTTCCTTTTACGGAAATGCTTGTGTCATCGCAGAACAATGATTTTGTGCATCCTGGAGGCAAATCAGGAAGATCTGAAGTGAATATGTTGTACAGGACTGGACCCAAGACTGAACCTTGGGGCACACCTGCTCTGACAGGAAATCTATCAGATTTTGAATTCTGATAGACCTGCAGAGTTCGATCAGTAAGATAATTTTTTAAAATTTTTATTAGGAAAATTGGAAAATTAAAAGTTTGCAATTTCGCAATCAAACCTTTATGCCAAACACTGTCGAATGCTTTTTCTATGTCTAAAAGAGCAGCTCCAGTGGAATAACCTTCAGATTTGTTAACTTGTATCATATAAGTAACTCTGAGCTATTGATGAGTAGTGGAATGCCCATGGCGAAATCCAAACTGTTCATCTGCAAAAATTGAATTTTCGTTGATGTGTGACGTCATTCTGTTAAGAATAATTCTCTCAAACAGTTTACTTATTGAAGAAAGCAAACTGATTGGTCGATAACTTGAAACTTCAGCTGGGTTCTTATCCGGTTTTAAAATTGGAGTGATTTTTGCATTTTTCCATAATTTGGGAAAATATGCAATTTTGAAGCAGCAATTGAAAAATTTCACTAAAAATTCCATTGTGCTCTCAGGGAGATGTTTGATTAATATGTTAAAGATTCCATCGTCACCAGGTGCTTTCATATTTTTGAAATTTTTAATAATTGATTTAATCTCATTCAAGTTAGTATCCATTAATTCTGCAGGTAAAAAATTCTGGGAAGAAATTTAATTAAATATGTAATATCATGTGGTCAGAGTTGCCGGATTTGCGAATGTTGTTCTTGACGGGCACAAGCTTTGTATCTT
Organism: Wyeomyia smithii; assembly: GCF_029784165.1. Classification (NCBI taxonomy): domain Eukaryota; kingdom Metazoa; phylum Arthropoda; class Insecta; order Diptera; family Culicidae; genus Wyeomyia; species Wyeomyia smithii. The sequence continues at coordinate 127,134,894 of NC_073695.1, forward strand.
CAAACAGGTCCAAATGAGTTTCCATGAACCAATGAGTGTGTGTTTTAGATAGCTTGCAAGGAAGCGAATGTTTGTGTTTTTCTCTAAGGGAACATTCATAAATGACGTAGCATTTGAGGGGGGAGGGAGGGGTTTGTAGTTTTGTGACGAAATGCGACGAGGGGGAGGGTGGGGGTTCAAGCCAAGCTACGTAGCAAACATGAAACTAAGAAAAAAATTTGGATTTTTTCTAATTGTTCTTTTTTATCACTGTTTTGTCTGTTTAGGGACATTTATATTACTTCCTTGTCTTTTCTTGTTTATTTATGACTCAAGGTATGTTTTGGATGATAAAATTTGCAAAAAAAAAATTATCTGGTGGAGGGAGGGGGTTGTTAAGCTACGTAAATATCTAGAGGGGGGTCCTGACTTTGTGACGAAATGCTACGATAAGGGAGGGGGTCAAAAAAACCTAAAAAGGCTACGTCATTTATGGATGTTCCCTAACGCAGTTTACAGATCGCGGTGTGATTTCAAGTCGCATTTGAAGTTTTTGAAATCATCAACGTTTGCATACTGTATGCCGGGGAAAAATGCTGCTTGGCAGCTTTTGTCATATTTTTTCTCCGCATGCATGCATATTTTTTCTCCGTATTCATACATATTTTTTCTCCGTATGGATACAACGAGCGAACTAATACGCGCACACCGGATGAATTGGAGATAGCAAAAACTAGTAAGGCTTGAAACTTATGCTAAACGCCAACGCGAACGATCGGGTGAGATTCTTGCCGTAGGTTAATAAACAGATCTACTTACGGCCGTTGATTAACCTACGGCAAGAATCTCGCCCGATCGCTAGCGTTGGCATTCAGCATGTTTCAGGCCTAACATGTGCAACACATGCGACGGTGGGTGATTTTTCTTGACTGGAGATGGAAAGGGAGCATTTTTCGACAAAAAAATCTTTGCATGTAGTTGAAACGACCATTATTAGATACTCTTACTCCCGTAAAACGTGCAAAATATATGCCAGTATGTCTTGTTATTTGACTGGGGAAAAACTTTATTGCCTATATGACAAAAATAAAATCCAAATTACAACGCCCTTTTTTATTTGTATTCTCTCCTATAGAACAACAATAAAATCCAAAATATCCACAATCCACAAATCCAATATATTACAGCGTTTCTTTGCAATTTTTCTCACTTCTCGGTATCCTGCTATTTCCCAAGAAATCAAAATTTCATGTCTCAAATCACAGAAGCTGAAAACCGTCAGCAAATTGAGCTCTGAGCCAACATCGCACAACATCAATATGACGTACGGAGACAAATAACAACAACAGATTTAGCGCAACACGCAATAGAGAACGAACATGAGTTCGATTAGGCTATTCGACTGGAGCTGTTCTTCTAGATATAGAAAAGGCATTCGACAGTGTTTGGCATAAAGGTTATATAACATTTTTACTTCTGATCTTCCTGATTTACCACCAGGTTGTGAGAAATCTGTGTTTTGTGACGATACAAGCATTTCCGCAAAAGGAAAAAGCCTTCGTGTTATATGCAGACGGCTTCAAAAAAGTTTAGATATATTTTCTTCATACTTACAAAAATGGAAGATTTCCCCTAATGCTTCTAAAACACAGTTAATTATTTTTCCTCATAAGCCAAGAGTTTCATTTCTCAAACCCACCCATAACCACGTTATTAGGATGAACGGTGTGGTCTTAAATTGGTCTGATGAAGTTAAATACTTAGGGCTAATTTATGATAAGAATCTTACTTTCAAGGAGCACATTGAAAATATCCAGTCAAAGTGCAATAAGTATATCAAATGTTTATATCCTCTTATCAACAGGAATTCTAGACTTTGTCTCAAGAATAAACTGTTGATTTACAAACAAATTTTTAGGCCAGCAATGTTATATGCAGTTCCCATTTGGACAAGTTGTTGTGCAACCAGGAAGAAGACACTTCAAAGGATTCAGAATAAACTTTTGAAAATGATTTTGAAGCGTCCTCCCTGGTTTAGCACGAACGAGCTACATAGGCTCACTAATGTAGAAACATTAGAAAATATGTCAAGCCAAATTATCAACAAATTCCGACAAAAATCGTTGCAATCCTCAATTGCAACGATTAGCTCACTTTATAGTCAGTGAGATAGTTTTAAGTTTATTTTAAGTTTCGTTTTATTCCTTTTTTTTTCTTGACAAGTAGGTTTAATAATTTTCCTACAATTACATTATCTTAACTGCGAAAGCTAATAACATTCAATAATACTGAAAAGCGTACAAATATATATAATAGTGTTGAAATGTCACCATTTGTGGCAGAACACACAATACTAGTTCTGAATAGATATTTTAGTACATAAATAAATCATTACAAACCCCCCCCCCCCCCACCCCTATAAAAAAAAAAACATGAGTTCGATTTCTCCCGTGCAAAAATATTAGAACGGATAACCGGGGAGAAAAGCAGAATATCGGCGTAGGCTCTCCACATCAAGCTGAGAAGGGACAGAGCGGTGAATCTACAACGCGATGCATTATGGTTCTCCAATACATATGCCGGCATGGTTAAAAAACTAAGAGAGGTGTACGGGAACAAAAATCAACCTGCTGATCGACAACGCGCGCAAAGTGAGAATGGATAGAAGTTTGAGAAATCCGCACGGTGGAGCACGCGAAGAAACAGTTTGTAAGTTTTGTTATATTTGAAAGAAAATTATATGTGTTCAACAGATATTGCACATAATTTTCTAACAAACTTGTGGTTTACATAAGAGGAAACTTAAATTTGAATGATATTGCACATAATTTACAAACAAAATCGTAGTTTACGTCAGAAGCAACTGAAATTTGAATGAGAAGATATTTTACGTGATATTTTGATTTTTTTACTGTGTAGTTTCAGGTTTTTGACGATGAAAATGGCACAGGTTGTAAAAAGATCGTGATATGTACACCCAACAGAATCGAGGAAGATTTTGTTACTCTATTTTTACTTTATTACTATTTGTGTACTACGACCCGCATTATACACAAAGTGTAATAAACAAAAAGAAACAAAATTTATGACGGCTACACGCTTGTATGTGTTTCTGCCGGCAAACATACAACCAAGAACCGCAATACATGAGTATCGAGATTTCACTCCCTGCATTTGTATTGATGCAACGATCAGGTTTATTTCTTTCCCCTTCTTCACACATAATCAGAATCTCAACCGTCAACCTTAAATGTATAATTAGAAACACTTTCGTTTCGTTCCCCAGTGTTTACTTGAAATGGAAATATGTAATACCATGTGGTCAGAGTTGCCGGATTTGCCAATGTTGTTCTTGACGGGCACGAGCTTTGTATCTTCAAACAGGTCCAAATGAGTTTCCATGAACCAATGAGTGTGTGTTTTAGATAGATTGCAAGGAAGCGAATGTTTGTGTTTTTCTCTGACGCAATTTACAGATCGCGATGTGATTTCAAGTCGCATTTGAAGTTTTTGAAATCATTAACGTTTGCATACTGTATGCCGGGGAAAAATGCTGCTTGGCAGCTCTTGTCATATTTTTTCTCCGCATGCATACATATTTTTTCTCCGTATGCATACATATTTTTTCTCCGTATGCATACAACGAGCGAACTAATACGCGCACACCGGATGAATTGGAGATGGCAAAAACTAGTAAGGCTTGAAACATATGCTAAACGCCAACGCGAACGATCGGGCGAGATTCTTGCCGTAGGTTAATAAACAGATCTACTTACGGCTGTTGAATAACCTACGGCAAGAATCTTGCCCGATCGCTAGCGTTGGCATTCAGCATGTTTCAGGCCTAACATGTGCAACACATGCGACGGTGTGTGATTTTTCTTGACTGGAGATGGAAAGGGAGCATTTTTCGACAAAAAATCTTTGCATGTAGTTGAAACGACCATTTTTAGATACTCTTACTCCCGTAAAACGTGCAAAATATATGCCAGTATGTGTTGTTACTTGACTGGGGAAGAACTTTATTGCCTATATGACAAAAATAAAATCCAAATTACAACGCCCCTTTTTTAATTTTATTCTCTCCTATAGGACAACAATAAAATCCACACTAAATATATTACAGCGTTTCTTTGCAATTTTTCTTACTTCTCGGGATCCTGCCATTTTCCGGGAAATCAAAATTTTATGTCTCAAATCACAGAAGCTGAAAACCGTCAGCAAATTGAGCTCTGAACCAACATCGCGCAACATCAATATGACGTACGGTGACAAATAACAACAACAGGTTTAGCGCTGCGCAACACGCAATAGAGAACGAACATGAGTTCGATTTCTCTTGCGCCCAAATATTAGAACGGATAACCGGAGAGAGAAAAAGAATATCGGCGGAGGCTCTCCACATCAAGCTGAGAAGGGACAGAGCGGTGAATCTACAACGCGATGCACTGGGGTTCTTCAATACATACGCCGGCATGGTTGAAAAACTAAGAGAGGTGTACGGGAACAAAAGTCAACCTGCTGATCGACAACGCGCGCAAAGTGAGAATGGATAGAAGTTAGAGGAATCCGCACGGTGGAGCACGCGAAGAAACAGTTTGTAAGTTTTTTTTTTTTCTTCATCTATAGTTTATTTGACGCGGCACAAATACAATTCAATGTTTAACGGCGCCAATTATATCTGGTAGCTTACTTTCTAAAGTATCTTAATAACTAAAAGCAAATTTTTTATCCTCGCTGCCGACTACGAGCTGAAACTAAATCTAACTTAAAGCTAGAATATTTTGCATTAAAAGCACAGGTTTGCTGTTTGATGGTTTTCATTGCCATAGGTAAGCAGCATATTAAATTTGTTCCGCTGCTGGGCCAAGATATTACGGACTGGCATATTGGGTTGTTTCCATCGGGCCTTGAGAGTATCGTGCGGGTCTGATTGCTGTTTCGGATCCGGGGTCTTAACGTGTTCTTGTCGTTTGGTTGGATGTAGGCGGAAGGGGATAGCACTAAACTGGGGCGTGGATGGATTTCAGGAAAACGTATATAAGGGACATGTAGGATAGGTCACGGCTCGCCAAGACATCACGAACAGGAACAGCCGGCTGCCTACCTTCGGCCTGCAGGGAAGCTATTAATCTAGACCTGGCGTCACGGTGTACAGGGCATGACCAAACAACGTGCTCTATGTCGTGATAACCTTCACCACAGGCACAGATACCACTCTCCCCGAGCCCAACACGACGGAGATGCGCGTCAAATCTATAGTGATTGGACATAAGCCGGGACATCACGCAAATGAAATCCCGACCTACATCCAACCCCTTGAACCACGGGTTCGTCGATACCTTGGGGATTATGGAATGTAACCACCTTCCCAGTTCCCCCTTGGTCCAAGAATTTTGCCAACTGATGATCGTATTCTGACGTACAAATGCGAAAAATTCATTAAAGGCAATTGGTCTTTCATAAATATCACCATTTGTTGCGCCCACCTTAGCCAAAGAGTCCGCTTTCTCATTACCCGGTATCGAGCAGTGAGAAGGGACCCACGCTAAGGTAATCTGAGTAGATTTTTCCGATAAAGCACTCAGATGTTCCCGTATTTTCCCCAGGAAATACGGAGAGTGCTTAACATCTTTCATCGATCGGAGAGCCTCAATGGAACTGAGACTGTCCGTAAAGATGAAATAATGGTCCGTGGGCATTTTTTCGATAATCCCTAGGGTGTACTGAATTGCAGCTAATTCTGCGACGTAAACAGAAGCAGGATTATCGAGCTTATGGGAGACGGTTAAATTGTTATTGAAGATACCGAAGCCAGTGGGGTTTGTAAGTTTTGTTATATTTGAAAGAAAACTATATGTGATTATTTTAATTTGTTGTTGTTTTTCTTTTGCATATAATTAAATTTCTGAGGATGGCTGAAAAATAGTAAGCTGAAACGTAAACTATATTTGGTTTGTCTCATTAAATCTCACCGAAAAAAATCGATTGAAACCGAGAAGAAAAAAAATTTTTGGGAAACGTTTATAGAGTGTAACCGGTGCGGTTGCAATTTCAGCATCGAGTGGAAATTTACCTAATTTTGGTACTACCGCGGGAGAGTGTATGAGTAAAAAATACCCTCATTTAGACACTCCCGCAAGAGCGTGTACCCAACATGACAACTGTCACCACTTGTGCTGAATATCGTTCACATAAGTTTGTTTATTTTCGTTTAAATTCGTTCGTTTTTTCGTTTGTGAACGATATTGTCACGTTAGTTAGGTTCGATAATTTTATTGTCATGTTTGTGGAATAATTGTTAGGGATAGATAGGCCGGTATTTTCCTCTAGCTGCGAAAAAGTGATGCTGAATCCAGTCTCGGCCGGTTTATTGTGTTCGGCAGCCATCGCGGGATGATCAGTTTAGCCTCGATCGTGATCAAGCACACACGCGTCATTTTTTTGTCCGGTTCAAGTGCGCGTTTTAACTGTTGGTTGTTTACAGTTTATGTGTAGTGAAAGCGAAGGTTGTTCCGCTTTACAACGAAGGTTGTTCCGTTGTGTCACGATCGAGTGCGCGAGTTTTGGTGTTTACTTGCTCGCCGGATTGGCAGTGTTCGCTACCCCGGCTAATCGTCAAGGAGGAAAAAACACCGCCCGCCGAGGACCATAGAGGAATTTGCCCAATATCCGGACAGCAGAGCACCAGCAAGGCGATCGTTTTGGACTCCGGAGATTCCCGCCACAGCTAGAGGAAAACGGAAAACCGATAAGTGTTTAATTTATTTATTTATTGTTTGGTTTTTGTTCTTGCATTCTAGCAAGAATCTGAAAGTGCATAAAGGTACACACTAATAATTGGCGCACAGCGCAAAAAGCACACTGAAAAAAATATTTTTCTTAAAAAAAACATTTTTTTCTTTTCGAGTGTGGGGTACCTTATCAAAAATTGGATTTTTGCTAGACTTTTTGTTACGCAAGTGGTGAGGTTTCTTCCGCAATATTGTTCGCGTTCGTATTGTTTATTTGTTTTTCAGTGTTATTTACATTATCTATTAAATATTTATTGTATACATTTATTTATTTCTGTTTCCTAAATCGGTGATTTTGCATTGGTTTTGGTGGAACTGCCAGACGAGTTGTGGAAAGCTTGAATCTTTTCCAGTCAAGGTGGTTGCCAACCATAAAATATTCCGATCCGATTCGAAACATTTTTCAACTCCGCTCAAATTCCCGAAATAATAGGGAATCGTTAGTGGGCGAAATAATAATACAAAGTTTCTTACCGTGTCGATACTGAATGCTTTGTGCTTTCGAGTTCTTTTCCGGAATAATCGAGAGAATGGCGATGATTGTGGAAAAGCTCAACAGAGCTTATTGGTTGATGCGGGTCGACCATTCGCATTTCGACGAGCTAGATTTTGAGTTAAGCTTGCGGAATGTTGTCATCTCGGCTGATTCGGATCCATCTGGGGTTCAGCGGCAGCGTCGTTTACGGGAATTGTTGGCCGAAGAACGGTCTTCTCCGGTGGAACGCTTGCGTGTGTTTCATGGGGATGCTGCTGAAGAAATGGAGATCTGCCTTGGGAAGTTGAATTCCATTAAGGAAGATCTCCGTTATAGATGCCCAAACAAGGAGTTTTACCGAACAAGGTTACTCCATCTGGGGTCTAGACTCCAGATAATCCACAAATACACAGCAGGGGAGGTCAACCAGGAAATTTTGGGTTTGTTGGCGGAAGTAGCTGCTACATATCAAGAACATTTTGATTTGTCGGCAGTGCTTCCTCCAATTGAAAATACTGGGGAAGGTGGAGCAGGTTTGGGAGATTTGCTGGACACGAACGTGCCACCAACACAAACGGCACCCATTTCCCTGCAAAGTGTAGGATCTGGTCCGCTCGTAGGAGAAGATGTTGGGTCTGTCTTGAGCGAGTTAAGGGACGAGATTCGTCTTTTACGTCAGCAATCCCAAAAGGATAGAGCTCTAGCGGCTGAGAGGTCTGATAGCCTTTTGGATGCTACTCAGACCATAATGGGCGGGATTGCTTCACTGAACACGATTGCTTCAGTTTTGCGAAAGACGGTTCAAGGAGTTGTCTCACTTCGTGAATCCGTCAGTGAACTTCGGGCGCTGGTACATTCTCAACCAGCTGGCGTTCTCGAGACTGATCTGCAGACCGATCTGGACGAAAGACGTGAGACGGACGAAATCGAAGGGCCAGAAGAACCGGATGTACCTGATCCACCACTGGCGCCCACAATTAACCAAACCGTGGTGGAAAAGTTACTCCTGGACTTCTTGAAAGAGCGATGTCCGTCACTGCCGATTAAGAACACGAAACCAGCTTTACCAGTCATTCAGTCCCAGGCCCCTCAACACCATGTGAATGGAAAGTCAAGCCCGACAGGTGGGCGTTTTCCTTTGCCCAATCATACGGGTAACCACAGCGTGTCTCTGATTGTAAAATTGAGAAATACGCTGGGATGGGCTCGGACTGAATGTATTTCTGGACTCCGTTGAGAATTATGCTCAATGCGAGCAAATTTCTGAGGAGGAGCTGTTCAATTCTGCAATGCACCTACTCACTGACAACGCTCTCACTTGGTATCGGGCTAGGAGATCGCAGAACAGGCTTTACAACTGGAACCATTTGGTTTGTGAGCTTAGGCAAATTTCGTTCATCCTGAACTTGACGCCGCTCTCAAATCAAAGGTTTCCCAGCGCCTGCAGATGCGAAACGAGTGTTTCCTGGATTATTTCCATGAAATGGAAAAAATATTTCGTGCTATGACGGTTCCCATGACACCGAGCGAAAAAATCGACATGCTCAAGCGGAACCTCAGGCCGGACTATAAGCAAGTACTAATTTCGAAGCCAGTGAGTACGCTTGCAGAATTGATGACTCTAGGTAAATCGATTGATGCATACAAAACACCGATTTAACGAAAAGTGTTCGGTTCTCAAAAGGAAGTCGCTGCTTATTCGGTAAATCCACCAGTTAACACCTCGAAAAAGGACCAACCAAACAGAAAGGGAGGTGGTTCGAATAACAGCCTTGTTGAAACCAAAACATTTTGGAGCAAAAATTCCCAAAAGGATAATTTTGCTTCCAAAACGCCGTCTGAAAACACGAAGAAAAAGCCAGGTGTTCAGACGGGAAAGAATCTTGTCGAGAGAAATTCGAAACCGGAATCCAAACAAAAGTCGGTGATTTGTCTCGACTATCTTGTGGAGCAGCATCGACCTCCTAGTCTCGGAGTCTGTTACAACTGCGGTGGTACTGGACACGAGCATGAGGCGTGCAGAAATCCTAGACGAGTCTTCTGTATTTTGTGTGGATTCAAGGGTTTCGATGTCTCTCGCTGTCCCTACCGCTTAAATAACGGGATTCGTACCAACTAAAGTCGCAGTTGTGTAAGGATGTGCGCCCCATAGAAAGCCGAAAATTAGACCCCCAAATTTACAACAGTTTTCGACCAGCTCATGATGAGGATTATCGGGATCCGTTGTTTGTTGAAACCATCATCCTCGATGATCCGTCCGATAATCGTCCTTTCGTCGCAGTATATGGTCATTCCTTCAAGGCTTTGCTCGACAGTGGTAGTAATGCCACCATTATCACCGAAAAGTTGTACCTAAAGGTTTTCAAAAGTCCATTGAAAGGTTTGGAAAGGCCAGTTGAACTTCGTTCGGTAAATGGACAGCCCTTACCGATTCTTGGACAAATATATCTTCCGTACACTTTCCAAAACAAAACAAAGGTTATTTGCACCTTTGTAGTGGAGCAATTAACAGTTTCTTCAATACTCGGTATGGACTTTTGGCGCGCCTTTGGAATAACACCCGAGTTGCAAACTTGTGCTCTGTTGAACTCAGGTTCGGAACGGGACGAATAAGTAGAGATTGATGCTCCGAGTGAGTCTATACTTACTCCGGAACAGATGGCCTGTATCGCACAGGTTACGACCTGTTTTCAGGCTGTAGTGCCCGGAAAATTGAATACGACCTCGCTAACAGAGCACAGGATCGTAATCAAGGAAGAATTTCAAAGTGCCGCGCCTGTTTGTCGATATCCTTATAAAATGAGCCCAAGAAAACTGTCTAAAGTCTGGGAAGAAGTCGACCGTTGGCGTTCTATGGGTATTATTGAAGAGTCAGATTCCGATTGGTCTTTGAATATTGTCGCGGTAACCAAACCAGACGACTCTATTCGGCTTTGTCTAGATGCCCGGACCCTTAATGAGCGTACAGTACGTGATGCATACCCTCTGCCTCATCCCGGGCGCATCTTAGGAAGCCTGCCTAAAGCCAAGTACCTGTCTACTATAGACTTAAAGGAGGCTTTTCTCCAGGTTCCTTTGGCTAAGGGCAGTCGTAAGTTTACTGCTTTCAGTGTGCCCGGCAGGGGTATGTTCCAATTTACTCGTCTACCCTTCGGTCACGTTAACAGCCCTGCCACTTTGGCACGTCTGATGGACCAGGTGTTAGGACGAGGAAAACTGGAACCGTACGTCTTCGTTTACCTCGATGATATCATCGTGGTAAGCGAAACGTTCGAGCATCACCTACACCTGCTCAAAGAGGTGGCCAAATGTCTAGCCAAAGCCAATCTGACGATAAACCTGGCTAAATCCCGTTTTGGGGTTCCAGAGTTAAAATTTCTTGGCTATTTGTTGAATCAGGAAGGTCTAAAGGTCAATCCTAACAAAATTCAGCCGATACTCGATTACTAGCGGCCGGTGACGGTCACTAAACTGCGCCGATTCCTTGGAATGTGTGGTTACTACCGGCGTTTCATTGATCGGTTTAGTGAGGTAACCGCACCTTTGACAGACCTCTTGAAAACAAAGGCCAATAATATTGGCTGGAACTCCGAAGCAGAACTCGCGTTCCTAAAGGTAAAGGAACTTTTAGTCACTCCTCCAGTGCTTGTCCCGCCAGATTTTCCAAAGGAATTCATTTTGCAGACAGATGCCAGCGACACTGCTGTCGCGGCTGTTTTGGTGCAAGAACATCCAGAGGGGGAAAAAGTGGTAGCTTATTTTTCACATAAGCTAACCACTCCCCAACGGAATTACCACGCTACCGAAAAGGAAGGTCTGGCGGTGATTATGGCGGTTGAACACTTTAGAGGTTACTTGGAAGGTTATCATTTTCGACTTGTCACTGATTCATCAGCCATTACCTGGATACTGAAGACCAAATGGAAAACCAGTTCGCGCCTGAGTCGGTGGAGTTTAGAACAACAACTCTACGACATGTCCATTGAGCACCGGAAAGGTAAGGACAATGTCGTTCCGGATGCCTTATCCCGTGCTGTAGCAGCCATTTCGGCATTGTCCACTTCAGACTGGTATTGTTCCATGAAGTCTAAAGTTTCAGCTAATCCTGATGATTATCCTGACTTTAAAGTCGAACATGGTAAACTTTTCAAATACGTGGCCTCGAAAAGTGTACCATTCGACTCTCGGTTTAGTTGGAAATTGGTCCCAACTCCCGAGTGTCGAGAAGAAATCGTGCAACGTACCCACGATGAATTGCTTCATGTGGGTTACGATAAAACGATTCACGAGGTTCAAAAACGCTATTTTTGGCCTCGTATGGGACCAGAAGTTCGCGAATATATTCGCCGATGTGGGACCTGCAAAGAGATAAAAGCACCATTTACCTCAGTCCAACCCGAAATGGGTCAGTCACGCACACCCGGTGCACCGTGGCCGATGATTTCGGTGGACTACATAGGCCCACTTCCTCGAAGCAAACGGGGCAATCAACACTTGCTAGTCGTCCTCGACGTCTTCAGCAAGTACGTAATGTTGACCCCCGTTCGCAAAATTTGCAGCGCCTCACTTTGTGCGATCCTTCGCGAACAATGGTTCAACCGCCATGGAAGTCCGGAAATCCTGTTGAGCGATAATGGTTCGACGTTCATCTACAGAGAATTCAGCCGATTCCTTACACATTGGCTGAATTCGAGATATCATTTGCAGGCTAACCCGGTAGAACGAACGAATCGTTCTATAAATACGGCAATTCGCGCGTACGCCCGCACGGACCAGCGCAACTGGATTGCCCGCATTTCTGATGTGGAGCGCATCCTTAATACTACGGTTCATTCTTCTACCGGGTTTAGTCCTCATTTCGTCGGCCATGGTTGCGAAATGGCATCAGGGGATGACTACTCCAGGATTTCCGGGGAGGGTGATCTGAAATCAAGACAGGACCAATTAGAGACAATCCGGGGTATTGTGGTTAAACATCTTAGTAAGGCCTCAGGGTGCTCGACAGCAATACAACGGGCGACATCGCAAATTTGCGAACCCATTCGCAGTCGGTCAAATTGTTTACCGACGAAACATGAAGTTGTCGAACACTATCGAGCCTCATAACGCTAAAATTGGACCACTATACTTACCGGCGAAAGTTCTCGCCAAAAAGGGGTCTTCGTCTTACGAGCCGGTTGATCCTACCGGGACAAATCTTGGTGTCTGGCCAGCAAATCTTCTCAAACCAGCATAAATTGGTACAATTTTGTACCGGCGGCCTGCCTTTAAACGGATTGTTCATTTGGGAACATTTAAAAGGCGACCGCCGGACTACATTTGGACTGTCGGTCCATTTATGCGTTGCTCTACCTTTTTCTAGTGAATAACAAAAAGGGAGACTTACACTGCTGCTAGAAGGTTCTTCATTACCTTCGTTACCGTTTTGCGTGCTTTGTACTGGTGGCGAAGTAATAAACCATTCCGCTGAAGTTTTGCTTTCTGTTCCAAAAGCAGTCGTGATGGTGTCAATTTTAATTTTTGCCGGAATAGAATTCCGCGCCGTTTGGAAAAACACCCACGCACTGGCACTTGGAAACAGAAGGCAAACAACCGGAAACACATCACTTCGCCTTGTTCGGTGCCATTGATTTAGTTTTCACACCTCTTCAGCGGGGACTTTTTACTAATTTTTGCCTTGTTTGGGCGTTTATTCTTTGCACAAAACACTTTTCCCCTTTTCTATGGGGATAAACACGCACGCGCAACGTATTTTCGCCGCGAGAAACCGTCGCGAAAACTGGAATGTGAACGTCGAGTTTCCATTCCGGTTTGCTTACATAAAATATTCATTGATCATTCCGCATAGGAATGACGTCATCGCCGGTTGACGTCTCCAAACGATGCCGTGCTGCCAGAAACGATAAGATGGATTCGGATTAGAAACTGATCGTTTGTGGTAAGGCAATGTAATGTATGTACGGTGAGGCCGAATGTGTATATCGGAACCGAATGTTGTGTATTCGGAGTCTTGCATAATACTGGGGTTTCAGATTTTAACCACCAGGGTGATAAAATTGAATTCCTTAGGGAATATTATTATTATTTACCGCATTATGCGAGAGACATTCTTTGGTCCCTCTCAAACGTCTCAGTATGGGAGATGCTTTTGAGATGAACAGGGACAAAAAAACGTTTGGTCCAGAATGTTGACGATGACGTGGGATGGGTGCCAGACGGAGTGCGTGAATGTGTGATTGGATATGCATGAGTGAACGAATAAATGTGAGTCGAATTGCAAATGGCGATTGGAATGAAAGGATATTTTTGAAAGAGGAAATAGAATGAGTGGTTCGGAAATTAACTCTAGCTCAGGAATCGAGTGTTGGCACCGTAAGAACACGAAAGTTGGACAGTCGATAAAAAACCGACAACCGTTCCCCCGCAAGTCAGAACCGTACAAAATTAGTACTGGGACTTGCAGTATTTTGGAAAGATGAGTTGTCTTGAAGAATGGATTAGAATTGGATTTCAAGTTCAGGCCTTGATTGGGTCAGATGATAGCTGACTGCTTCTCGCTTTGCGAATGCTTTCAGAATTAGCACTTCACACTAAGACCAAACAATTTCAACGATTCGGAACTCCGGTCGATTAGTTTTGCTTGTAAATTAAGGAAGGAATGATAGGGATAGCAGGTTTTGTACATATTTATTTATTTATTTGTTTATTTATTTATTTATTAATTTATTTATTTATTTGTTCATTAACTTATTCATTCCCCGTTTATTATTGTTATCGGTGTTAGGTGTTAGGTTAGTAAAAAAAAATTGTTGTCAATTTTTTTTTCCCACTCGGTGTGGGCGAGATTGTAACCGGTGCGGTTGCAATTTCAGCATCGAGTGGAAATTTACCTAATTTTGGTACTACCGCGGGAGAGTGTATGAGTAAAAGTTACCCTCAATCAGACACTCCCGCAAGAGCGTGTACCCAACATGACAACTGTCACCACTTGTGCTGATTATCGTTCACATAAGTTTGTTTATTTTCGTTTAAATTCGTTCGTTTTTTAGGTTCGATAATTTTTTTGTCATGTTTGTGGAGTAATTGTTAGGGATAGATAAGCCGATATTTTCCTCTAGCTGCGAAAAAGTGGTGCTGAATCCAGTCTCGGCGGGTTTATTGTGGTCGGCAGCCATCGCGGGATGATCAGTTTAGCCTCGACCACGGTGAGACACGCGTCGTTTTGTTTACGTTTCTGTGCGCGTTTTTTACTGTTAAATTTTTACAGTTCTTGTCTCGCAAAAAAGCGAAGGTTGTGCCGCTTTGTGTTGTGTAAGTCCAACGAAGGTTGTTCCGTTGGCCCGTGGGTCGAGTGCTACGAGTGGTGTTTGCTCGCCTAAAAGGGTAAGCTGCGATATTGGCTACCCCGGCTAATTGCCAAGGAGCAAAGGGAGAAGACACCACCCCGCCGGAGATTGCTGCAGCAAGCGCTGTTGGATACCGCCAGACCGACGTCGAGCAGCAGCGTCGCCGCAGCCTCCCCTTCCCACCACAAAACAGCAAGAGGAAAAGGACGGAATAAACGCGGATAAGTTTTTGTTTATTGTTTTAAAATAGTTTATTTGACACGGCACGATACAATTTATGTTTAACTGAGCCAAGTACATTTATTTTCAAATTCTAAATTAGCAGGGAAAAGAGGGAGGCTCATATTTTATATCTCGCTGCCGACTACGAGCTTGTAGGTATTTAAGGTGAGAGGAGGGGAGTTACAATTTTGATTTTAACTATATTTAGTCATACGATTTATTTATTTGTACATGGCTAAGCAGTGATGTTCTATTTTAACAGTTTGGACTGAGGTGTCTGCGTGAACATAAAGATGCCGAGTCTTCGTTTGAATATCTCCAGCTTAGTGTATCATCTTATTTCAGCGTGTAATCTAACAAATAGATAGAAGAGTTTCATATTTTAATACCAGCGTGTTTTATGAACACGTACAGCTGTGTCATGAACTGGAGATCACCGCTTCCCAGAATGTCTCTAACGGGTACGTTCGGTTGTTTTCCTCGGGCCCGAAGGGAATCTATGAGCTCGGACCTAACACCACAGTATTCGGTACAAGACCAAACAACATGCTCGATGTCATGGTGGCCATCGCCACAAACGCAGTGATTACTGTCTACAAGCCCTATACGAAAAAGATGCGTGTTTCACGTGTAGTGATTGGACATAAGTCTGGACATCACGCGAATGAAGTCCCGACCTACATCCAACCCCTTGAACCATGCTTTCGTCGATACCTTAGGAAAAATGGAATGTAGCCACCGTCCCAGTTTATCTGAGTTCCATGATAATTGCCAACTGTTGAGTGTTCTCTGACGCAAAATGCTATAAAATTCATCATAAGCAATTGGTCTTACATAAATATCGCCATCAATAGCACCCACCTTAGCTAAAGCGTCAGCCTTTTCATTGCCCGAAATGAAACAATGAGAAGGGACCCACGCTAATGTAACCCGGTATTTTTTATCTGTTAAAGCACTTAAAAACCGCCGTATTTTCCCCAGGAAATACGGGGTGTGCTTCACAGTCTTCATCGATCGCAGAGCCTCAATGGCACTGAGACTGTCTGTGAAGATGGGTGTCTATGGGTAGGGTTTCGATGATCCCAAGAGAGTACTGAATAGCAGCAAGTTCTGCGACGTACACGGAAGCAGGAGCATCGAGTTTGTAAGAGGCGATAAAACTTTCGTGAAAAACACCGAAGCCAGTGGACTCAACTAGATTAGATCCGTCAGTGTAAAACATTTTATCACAACTAACATGTTTAAACTTATTGGAAAAAATCTTAGGGATCTCTTGCGGTCGCAATTGATCCGGGATACCAATAATATCTTCTTTCATGGTGGTGTCGAAGAATATAGCATTATTAGAAGTATCTAAAAGTGCGATATTGGAGGAATCGTATGAAGAAGGATTAATATCTTGAGCCATATAGTCAAAATATAAAGTCATAAATTTGGATTTGAGATTGAAGGTCGACCAACCTCTCGAAATTTTCAATTACTAATGGGTTCATAACTGTACATCGAATTAGCAACCGGTAAGAGAGATTCCAAAAACGATGTTTCAACGGAAGAATACCCGCTAGCACTTCAAGACTCATCGTATGGGTCGACTGCATGCAGCCCAAGGCAATACGCAAACAACTATATTGTATTCTCTCTAATTTTATAATGTGCGTGTTCGCGGCGGAGCGAAAGCAGAAACAGCCGTACTCAAGAACTGACAATATCGTTGTTTGGTATAACCTTAGAAGGTCTCCTGGGTGAGCACCCCACCAAGTTCCGGTAATCGTACGAAGAAAATTAATCCTCTGTTGACATTTTTGTGTCAGATACCTAATATGACAACCCCAGGTGCATTTAGAGTCGAACCACCCCAAGATATTTAGCGACTAAAACCTGAGTGATCGTTTTACCCGTTAGTAGGAGCTGCAGCTGAGCTGGGTTATGCTTCCTAGAAAAAACGACCAGCTCAGTTTTCTCCGGAGAGAATTCGATACCCAGCTTAAGACAAATTGTCTAAGGTATCTTGCAATGGTCTTTGCAGATCGTTAGTTTCGCTTCCAGTAATGGATACAACGCTATCGTCTGCAAGTTGCCTTAGCGTGCATGAATTTGCAAGACATTCATCGATGTCATTGACGTAAAAGTTATATAAGAGAGGGCTTAAACATGAGCCCTGGGGAAGACCCATGTAACTAATTCGGGAAGTTGTCGAATCACCATGTGAGAAATACATATGCTTTTCTGACAACAAATTGAGCAAAAAATTATTCAAATTTGGTGAAAGTCCCTGCGAATGAAGTTTCTCGGTTAAAACTTCAACAGAGACAGAGTCAAAAGCCCCCTTAATGTCCAAGAATGAAGAGGCCATTTGCTCTTTTCGAGTAAAGGCGAGTTGAATTTCGGTAGAAAGCAACGCTAGGCAATCGTTCGTTCCTTTGCCCCGGCGAAAGCCAAATTGAGTATCTGAAAGTAAACCATTTGTTTCGACCCATCTGTCTAACCGTAAGAGGATCATTTTCTCCATTAATTTCCGGAGGCAAGAGAGCATAGCAATCGGCCTATAAGAATTGTGATCAGAGGCGGGTTTTCCGGGTTTTTGAATAGCAATGACTTTTACCTCCCTCCAGTCGTGCGGAACAATGGTTAGCTCAAGGAATTTGTTGAACAAGTTCAACAAGCGTCTTTTTGCAGAGTCGGGTAGATTCTTCAACAAGATGAATTTAATTCTATCCAACCCTGGAGCTTTATTGTTGCACGAGAGGAGAGCCATTGAAAATTCCAACATCGAAAATGGAGGCTCTTCCGTAGCTACTAAAAACGCGTCGCGAAAGGTCTTCTGTTCGGGGACAGAGTCCGGACAGACCTTTTTGGCGAAATCGAGTATCCAGCGATCTGAATACTCCTCGGACTCATTCGAAACGTTACGATTCCGCATGCGTCTGGCGGTATCCCAAAGAGTGCTCATCGCTGTTTCCCTCGACAACGCGTTTACGAACCGCCGCCGGTACCCGCGTTTTTCGCCTTTACTAAGCTCTTCATCTGTCTGCCCAGTGCCTCGTACTTTCGAAGTAGGTTGACAGTGCCGTACTCCCGGTAGTCCTTATACGCCGCGGACCTTCGCGCGTACAGCTCAGAGCACTCTTTGTCCCACCATTTGTTGGGAGGTCGCTGTCTAATCGTTACCCCGGGTATCGGTTTCGTCTGAGCTTGAGTCGCGGCGTCGATGATTAAGCCAGAAAGGAACGCGTATTCTTCCTCCGGAGGAAGTTCCGCGTGGGACTCGATTCTTTGCGATATTATGGTCTCATAAGACTTCCAATCAATGTTACGTGTGAGGTCATACGCAATATTGATTGGATCCGTTGGAGTTGACCCATTAGCAATTGAGATAACGATTGGTAGGTGATCACTACCGTGGGGATCGCTGATTACTTTCCACCGGCAATCTAACGCTAGTGATGTCGAGCAAAGGGATAGGTTAAGCACACTTTCACGTGCTGGAGGATTAGGTACACGTGTCGCTTCCCCAGTATTCAAAAGTGTCATATTGAAGTCGTCGATTAAGTTACAGATTAAAGAAGATCGGTTGTCGTCGTACAGCGACCCCCATAGCGAACAGTGAGAATTAAAATCTCCCAATATCAAAAAAGGCGCGGGAAGCAACTCTGCTATATTAGTGAGATGCCTCTGTTCAATCCGCGCGGATGGAGGGATATATAACGAAACAAGGCATAGGTCTTTTCCATTCATATTCGTTTGAATGGCAACGACTTCAATATTCGTGATCGAGGGGAGGTCGATTCTGAAGAAGGAATAGCACTGTTGCGGCAGAACGCAGTTTGTCGCAGCTCCCCAGCCGGCGATCCAACTCGATTATTATATACACGGTCACAAGCAATAGACAATAAAGTAACTCTAGTCAGTTCACTCGCAGCCACCGCCGCTGGCGGCTGGTCATGCTACCGACAGCAGCTATTGTTTTATTTTATATCACCGTTCCGTTTGTGTGTTCGTTTGCTGCTGTTGGTTTTAACAACGGGTCCTATCGTGCGCGATCATATTTGGTGCCGTGACCAGGATACTAACCTGGACACCGGGTACTAGCCACAACATCATCGCCGTTGATCGGGTTGCGCGCTAGTAGAACGCGAGTGAAATTTCGGTAATCGAATTGTGAAAGTTCCCGGTGAAATTATCAACAATGGCCGACCCAACAAGAGTGCGGCATTGTTGTAACTGGCTTCGGATATAATTTCATGGCACTTCAGCTATGCCGGTATGAGCGATTTCGCAGCCGCTTAGCAATAATTCCCCCAGCGGAGCTATGCCGGTGTGGGCGATTCGTAACCGCTTAGCATGGTACATTCAGCTCCTGGATTCACTGGTTTCGGATTCAGCGCAGTAGTAGGATCGCCCTACGGCATCGAGGCTTACCGCATTCGAGCATGTATTCAACCCAGCAAGTGTTCAATCGAAACGATCATCCGGAGTCCAGCTAATCTTCATCATCGATCAACATCACACACAGCAGTAGTGCGGTAGGAAATTTCATCTGGAAGCGCAGGTCTCGGACTTCGTACGGTCAGACTTGGGTTGTGTTGGCGTACCAGCAAGCAACCACCGTTCAATACGCGTCGCAGCCAGTAGCAGAATTTGGCCAACCCACTGACTCTTGTGTATAGTATTTGAAAACCTTTGGTTTTGGGGGGGAGTATGTTGCGGCAGAACGCAGTTTGTCGCAGCTCCCCAGCTGGCGATCCAACTCGATTATTATATACACGGTCACAAGCAACAGACAATAAAGTAACTCCAGTCAGTTCACTCGCAGCCACCGCCGCTGGCGGCTGGTCATGCTACCGACAGCAGCTATTGTTTTATTTTATATCACCGTTCCGTTTGTGTGTTCGTTTGCTGCTGTTGGTTTTAACAACGGGTCCTATCGTGCGCGATCAAGCATTTTTTAATCCCTAAAAGTACCCCTCCACCGTGTGAGTCTCGATCTCGACGAATAACGTTAAAATCGTGGAAATTGAGTTGATCGTTTGAATTGAGAAAAGTTTCACAGAGCGCAAATGCGTCACAATTGTGTGTATTTATTAAATGAGAAAATAGATCGAATTTGGGGATGATACTTCTGCAATTCCACTGTAATACAGTGATAAAATTCCTAACCTCTTTCGCCGTATTAGTCATCGAAGATATAATAGCTGAAATGAGGGGCCAAGTTGCTGCTAGTTGCTAGTTTTGTGTTGGCTTCTTGGTCATTCCGCTAGGGGTTATCTCGCTACCTTTGCGAGAAAGATTAGGAGAGTTGATCAATCTCCTCTTCCTAGATCCTTCTGGCATGGCATAAGAACACCCTTCGACGGGATCGTCAGATGTACCCTCATCGGTTGGCAGAAAGGAAAAGATGTTTCCTGTCGAGGGTGGCTCAGCCCTCTTAAGCATTTCTGCAAAAGAGCGCTTTGATCGTTCCTTGAGGGAACGCTTGATTTTTTCCTCGCGCTGTTTGTACGCGGGACACGCCGAAAGATCATGCCGAGTTCCCTCGCAGTAAAGACACTTTTCAGTATCCCCACAGCAAGCGTTCTCAGCATGATTGCCTCCGCACTTGCTGCAGCGTGCCTTGTTGCCTGTATGACCTAACTGCTTGCAGTTTTGGCAATGCATGACCCGCGGTACGAACAGGCGTACAGGCAGACGAACCCTGTCTAAAGAGATGTAGTTCGGCAGTGCGGATGTTACACGGAAGGAATCCGAAGGGAATAATTTCTTCTTCCCTTCTTCGATGGATACTGAATGCAATTGCTTGACATCCAGTATCTTTACATCTTGAATCAGGGGGTTCTTGAAGCAGCCAACTCCGTGACGCAAAATGTCATCGACCGTGAGGCTTCCTTCGGTAACCACACCGTCGATCTCCACGTCCTTGGCAGGGATGTACACGCGGTACTCCCTTTTAAAGAGCTCGTAGCTAGCAATTTCGTTTGCTTGCTTCAAGCTACTCACGACAACTCGCAGTTTGTTCGGCCTCACCTTCGTAATCTCGGTTACGGCCGAAAACTGTTTTGCCAGGTCTTTGCCTATTGGAATTATATTCAAAGGGTTTTTGACGTTGGACTAACGTCTATATCGAAGTTAGGCACCTGAATTTGAAAATCTAGTAATTCAACCGGGGAAAACCAGGGAAAAGTGGTCAGGTTTTGAGCGCTTATATATCAGTCATTTCTTTTCAGAATTTCGAGGTTTTGGCATCAACCGATCAGAAATTCTTTTACGGTTGAATTTATGTAACAAAAATAACCTATTGTTCGAGATACACTATTGAAAAATTGATAAATCACATCGATTGTCTAAATCATACCGAGCAACCAATCACCACCTCTCTTCACAAGCACAGTCGACACTAACGGATACAACCGATCTGACTTTGTAAACAGTCTCACAGCTTTCAACCAATAACGAGCTCGCTTTCGGTGGCTGCAACAGGTGTTTCAACACCGTTTTAAAATGCTTCTTTTATCATTACCACTGAACAGATTCTAAACACCAATGGCTTGATTGATAGGGGAAATATTGCGCAAGATTGTCATATAATAATTTAAATATGTTTTCGATACTAAACTAGTTAAAAGTTGTGTTAAAAGTCGTGCACATTCAACCAATCACAAGCTCGCTTCTTGTTTGCTCGCGGATGGATTTTTGCTTTGGGCTATATAATAGCCTGTGTCGTCTCATAGCAGTCATCAGTTAACAAGTGAAAAGCCACCAGGCCGGTCTTGTATAATCAGCAGCGGTGGCTGATTCCAGCGGCCAAACTGAGCTGAACCAGAGCGGTGGTATCAGGCAGCAGCGGCGGAGGTAGTGGGAAGCTGCATTTCTTCATTCAGTTTGGTTCTCCTTCGATCTGAGTTGGACCCCACCAGCGGTAATCCAATTCAGATATCGTTGGATGAAAACAGCCAGAAACTGCACGAGCCAGCACCGCCACTAGGAAAGCTACCGCCATTTAGTGTGTGTGCAGTGTGCACATATAGCGTATGTGCATCTGTATTGCTATGACATTTGCGATGATAGGGATGGCGCTGTTGCGTGTGTATGGCTAGCTATAGCGTGTGTAAGACACTAGCATGTGTAGCATATTATGGCTATTGCGTGTATATCTTCAGCGTGTGTACGGATAGTTATAGCTTGTGTGCGGATAGCTGCTGCGTGTGTAATGATTAGTTATAGCGTATGTATGGATAGTAATAGCACATGGTTGGATAGCTTATGCGTGTGTATAGATAGTTGTATCGGATGTATGAAAAGGAATAGCGTGTGTATGGATAGCTATAGCTACAGCGTGTGTATGAATAGTTTTAACGCGTGTTTAGATAGTTAAAGCATGTGTGTGAATAACTATAGCGGGTGTTTATCGAAGATTATTATTGTCATTGAAAATATAAAAACGTTTTAACGAACACAGTTGTGAATTTGATTTTACAGCAGCGATTTTAACTTTTTCAGCCAGTCTTTATTCATCGAGGAAAAATTACTACCTATGAATGATCAACATTTATTTACTAGAAATTTGATTTTGATCAAAACGGGTTCTTTTGAGTATCATAAGTTATTGCTAAAAAGAGTTGCAAGTTTTCTCAATGAGCAATCATTAAATTTTAGTTTTTGTTTCTCGGTGCACGGTTTTGATTTTGTTTCTCGCACACAGAGAAAGAAACAAACTTGTCGCTATCGTGAAAAATAACAAAACAATTAGAAATGCTCTAAATCACAACTGAAGAAGTTAAGATATTTTCCTGTCACTCGCCCAAACCTTGATAACAACTACCGAAAAACGTGTGATTGAGCTCTTGCTATATTGAGTTATTGAACCAAACGTTTTTTTTTTTTTTTTTTTTTTCAAATACATGAAGTTATATGCTGGGCTGGAACTAACCTAGCATGAGTTTTATCGATTGAATGTCAAACAATTTTCAAATTTAAAACTTTCGGTTGAATCGTTCTGGGCTCCAATTTCAGATAGTTTCGTAAAGTTTGCTTTTTGCTTAGATAGGAAAATTTTACCAATTCGCTCAATTAAATGATTGTCTTGGTAGTGCAGCAAACAATGGGTTGATTCGAATATGTATGAAATGACAGCGATTAAATGAAAGATATCCATTCTTTTAGTATATATTATTATTTATAACGTTTTAACGTCTCAACATTCAGAAATACACTGTTAGATAAAATTGCAGCAAATACTAGAGTTGCAATTGTTTCTATTAATTGTTTCAATGGAATATAAGAATACCGTAGTCCAACGTCATGCGGTCGTGTCTTGAATACCACCCTCCTACTTTTTATAAGCCGGAAGTAAACAACGTAGGGACCGCTAGCGGCATCTGGGTGAGCTTTTACCCGTATTTCCGGTACCCTTGGTACGGGGCTGGGTAGCGGTGGTGGTACAGGGGAAGGTAAGGGAGAACTGCTGGGGGAAATTTCATTTTCTTCCCCATTTGTTTCCACATCCAGGAAAAGTTGCACCTGCATGTCGTCCATTTTGCGGGAGCGTTACGCCCTACCGCACACAAACGATAAATATTCGAATGTGTGGGGGGATCAAATAGTTGATATTAAATTTTAAAAACAATTTTTCAAACTACAATGGATCAAGATAAAAAAAGACAGTAATACTAATACTAATAACAATAGTAATAATAGTTATAATAATAATAATAATAATAATAATAATAATAATAATAATAATAATAATAATAATAATTATAATAATAATAACAACAATAATAATAACAATAATAATATTAAAAATAATAATTTTGATAGTAATAATATTAATAATAATGATAAAAAATCTAAAGTGAATACCTCACCGAACGTCTAAGTCACGATCTCACGGCTGATAGTAGGATCAATCGAGTGTCTCCGCAGAACAAACAATGACGATCCAGCTTCGTGTTGTGAAACAGTGGCCGTATCCTACACGCGACCTTGTAGATGCCAGATGGAAACGAAACGAATATGATGCAATCGTCGTTTATTCATCACTTGTGCACTTCACGAAGTGTACAGGCCGGGACTAAACTTGAATCCTCTCAACCCATAATGAAATAATGATATGGTGCATAGGTTTATGGGAGAAAAAAATCACATGACTAGACTACATCAGCTCTGAGAAGCGATTCGATCGTTGCGTTTGTCTCTCCATAGGCCGGTAGTTAGGGGAAGAAAGGATAGCAACAGGAGAAAATCATGTCGCCTGAACAGCAGCAGAGGTGTGGTGCGGTGAGAGGGAATGTGTGGGGGAAGGAACTACTTCGGCAGCGGTTGAGTTTAAGCGAGAGTAGGAGAGCATACACTGTCATTTCCTTTTTTTTTCGGACAAAAAATCATATTCATGAGTCAAATGAATAAGGATATAACATGTTCTGATCCCTCTGTGTAACAGAGACGAATAACTTCATATACCGAGTAGTGCACATTGAGAACCACGTATTGTGGTGTACACTAATGAATAGAAATATATCGTAAAGAGGAAAGCAAAGAGAGTGCACCAGCACCGATACTTTGTTTTCCGCATACTGACGACGATTTCAACGTATCTTAGGCTTGTTTTATGTCTATTCATTAATCGCTAGAGGTGATTTTTTTCCTTCGCTGGATGCCACTTGTAGTTGACTTCCACTCGCTCGATCGTATGGTGGTCCGAGCTGCTAGCGGGGTAACAGCGGTGCGGGAGAATTATTCTTGCTGATATATCAGCTGCGTATCAGATCACTGGCGGGGTAGCCTGCCCCTACCAGTGTGCAGAAGATGTTTCTGCCGATATACTGCAGTCTATTGTTATCGCACAGCACAAAAAAATAATCGAAAAAAAAAACACCCGTACGATAACTCGTGTATTGTTATTTTGCGAATCAAACGGAGATAAACAATTTGCGTCTAATCGAGACGGAAGCAAAACAACGAATGAATGAAGTTTTTGTTTATTTTGTTTATTTTTTTTCTCAGTGTTCTAGCAAAGATCCGAAAGTCCGTTAGAGGTATCTGGCCGCCCTGTAAGGGTTTTGCCGGGCGAATTTTAGTGTGTACAGGGTGACCCCCTGTTACAAGGGTAGCGAACGGCTACAGCAGTGGTTTTATCGAAAAATTTTCTGTAGCAATCTTATGCACAATCTTGCCGGAGAAAACCACTGCCGAAGTCGTTCGCTTCCCCGTTTTTATTTGCTACAGCTTTTCTTTCATTGCTCGTGCGAATTGTCAAAAGGGGATACATGAACTAAAAAAGGTTGAAAACCATTAAATTAGGTGAACTGAAAATGTTGTGCAAGAACGTTTGACATAATCTTTCAGGTAATAAAAATGGCAATACTACATCTTCTAAACATCCAGTGTCAATTGAAATTACATAAAGTTCATATTATAACCAGTTCAAGTTATTTTTCATTATATATGGGTCGTACAGTCCGTGATATATGACTGCATATTGTTCCTGCACAGAAAAAATCAGGTTTCATCGCAGTAGAGTTGTCTACAGTGCTGAGCTTAATTGCAGTGCAAAATTGTATGATTTCTGATTTGTGTGATCCACGTTGACATTGATATTCATTGAAAACTCCTAGTTGTAAGTTGTAAGAGGATTGCTAATGCATTTATACAATTTGCTTTTTCGTGACAGTTAAAATCGTCTATTATGACATCGTTGA
Organism: Wyeomyia smithii; assembly: GCF_029784165.1. NCBI lineage: Eukaryota > Metazoa > Arthropoda > Insecta > Diptera > Culicidae > Wyeomyia > Wyeomyia smithii. The sequence goes on from NC_073695.1 coordinate 127,160,404, forward strand.
GTAGTAAAGATTGATACTATTTTTATGTCAAATTTAATCCAACTCTGGTTTTTTTTCCTGTATGGGCTTCCTCACTGCGACCAGAATCGTAGATCTATTGTGAGATATGCCCGGGTGTCTGCTGTATCCCGCACTTCTGTTAAAAGCAAAACCTCTATTGAGAAGTGGCATACTTATTATTATTGTTCATCAGTGCTTGTGTGTAATGTGCTACTCTTCCTTACACGCTTACTGTTCTACTATACCGATACTCGTTTCTCTTGCCAAATATCACCAATTATAATTCCCTGGAGAAGTTTCGTCGTGCGTCCTTCTGGCCAGTTTTATTGATAAGAGGGACTTATTTTTTGTTAAGAGGAAGTCGCGCAAAGGTATTTGTAGATTTCAGCGTAAAGAAAGGGTAACTGGTGGGGAGCCTGAGAATAAACCCATGCTTAAGTCCTTTTTGACATCGGATGGCCTGATTCTACTCAGATTCGAACCCATGACCATCCGCTTGACAAAGCGGACTCTGTAACCTTGCGGCTACGCAGCTCCCCAACTCTGGTTTTTAAAACCTTGTTCCTGAAAGATTCAAAGAATTGGGTATTAATCATGAACGCAGTTTTGATTCTTAGTATATAAATGTTGACCGCTCATTGGCAGTATTGAAAATTCTGTGCAAATGAAGTTGATGTACTACTCAATTTCAGTTTGCACATATAAATACGACCTCATTGAACTGAAAAGAACAAACTCTTTGCGGCGCAAACAAGTTTCAACAGTCAGAGTATGTGTACATGTGAATTCAAATTAAGATAATTAACTTTTGGTTGAAGCTCAGAACGAGAAAATATTAAATCTTCAATTCATTTGATTGGTTGTCCTAAAAAGGACAGTTTGTTGTTGAATTTAGCATCGGATATGACGCTGATTGCATCTCTATGTTACGCCGATAGCGGGAGTTATGGTGAACTTGCGTATGACGAAGGCATCGTATTACCTGTTTTATTGAATGGGAGAAAGAGGAATATTGTAAAATTTTGTAAACATTTAATTCAAACAATATTACCAAATCGTAGTCAGGCACTCTGATAACAAAGGTAAAAACTGAAAATCAGACAGCCAGCAGAATTTTTGATTGCCAAAATCCAGAATGCTTGTGTAGTTGCCAGATTAAGACAGAGCTTCACCGGAGGAAGGCCGAAACCCTACTTACGGCTGTACATTGACCTACGGCCGGGCGAATCGGTTCGCGCCGCTTTTCGCGTTTAGCCTAGCAGAGGCCTAAGGCGCACGGCCAACACAATAGAAAGGTGTTTTCACATTGAGAATTAGACACGGCTTTACTGGAGGAAGTGTTGGCAAATGCATCTACCGCTAATACCGCCGCTATCGTACGAATGCGCGTCGTTTCATGTGGAGAATAATATCAACAACGAAAAATGACGCGCGTCTAAGCACACCCGAACTGTTTCGCCGTACCGCTTTCATTTACTTCCTTATAACATCGGCCTCATGGAGGTCCGGCTGCACTTACCGCTGAGGCTGTTACCATACTGCTACTGGTGTTCAATTCCATATCGGATATAATGCAATCGCGTCTCTGTAATATTACCGACTAAGGTTGTTAATACGATAGATTATCGTCGATAATCGTTATAGCCGTTATCGATAACGTATGGTATCGTTATTGACGATGACGATACAGTCTTCAAACATTAACGTTAACGGCGATAACGTCTACACGCAAAACTTTTCCTTATTACTTTAGAAGCAATAGCGCAAAATTGCCTTTTGGGTAACAAACCTATTACTTTAAAGGCAATAAAATTCTTCCCCAGTCAAGTAACAACACATACTGCCATATATTTAGCACGTGTTACGGGAGTACGACTATCTAATAATGGTCGTTTCAACCACATGCAAAATGTTTTCTGTCGAAAACTGCTCCCTTTCCATCTCAAGCAAAAAAAAATCACACACCGTCGCATATGTTGCACATGTTACAAGTTTCTTCAATCTCCAATTCATCCGGTGTGCGTGTATTAGTTCGCATACGGAGTAGAGAAAAAATAAGGCAAGAGCTGCCAAGCAGCATTTTCCCCGTCATAGAGTATGCAAACGTTGATGATTTCAAAGACTTGAAATGCGTCTTGAAATGACATCACGATCTGTAAACTGCGTTAGAGAAAAACAAAAACATTCGCTTTCCTGCAAGATATCTAAAACACTTACTCATTGGTTCATGGAAACTCATTTACACCTGTTTGAAAATACAATACCCGTGCCTAACCAGACAATCGCGAATATTCGGTAACTCTGGTCAGACTGTATTACATATTTCCATTTCAAGTAAACACTGGGGGACGAAACGAAAGTGTTTCTAATTAGACATTTGAGGTTGACGGTTGAGATTCTGATTATGTGTGGATGAAGGGGACAAAAATGAACCTGATCGTTGCATCAATACAAATGCAGCGAGTGAAGTCTTGCTAACACATGCATTGTGGTGCTTGGGTGTATGTTCTCCTGCAGAAACACATACAAGCGTGTGGTCGTCATAATTTTTATTACTTTTTGTTTGTTACTCTTTGTGTATAATGCGCAGTCATAAGACACAATAAGTAATAAAAAATTGCCCTAAAGTAATAAAATGTTCCCCGTTTGCGTTGGGTGTAGTGACGTTATCAGCTCACTAACGCCTTATGCCAGTTTTGTCTGCTGTGGTAGTGAATGGTGTACGACTTGATCAATAAGCAGGCACGGGGTGTGGAAACGTTTTTTCACTTCGGAGGATTGGAGACAAAACATCACTAGGCAACAGGATGAAACTTTTCCTTATTTGTTTATGTTTCGCTTCTCATCAGGAAAATAAATTTCTCAGTTTTGATTGTTTTAGCTTATAAGGCGCTTTTTAAAGCACAAATTCGAATTGTAAGGTATGTAGCATTATCATATTTGCATTTGAAATGCATCTAAATGATATATCTAATAAAGCAAAAGATGGTATTGCAGTTGATGGTAATGAACAAACGTTATTGATTCGGTACCGTCCAGTAGCTATCGTCATTGACAATGACGATAATGTCTGAAGACGTAAGCGTCATCGTCGATAACGATAACAGACGGTATCGTTATCGGCGTTTACGATAAATTATCGATTAACAACCTTGTGTCCGACAGTAAAATTCTTCTGAACAAAATGATCCAACTTTTCCATTAGAGGAAGTGCCAGCTGATGTACGGCAAAAATCTCGCCCGATCGCTCGCGTTGGCGTTCAGCCTGGCAAAAACCCGAGACATGGTGACCAACCACAGGGCAAGGGATTTGTTTAATTTGTAGGCAGCCACAGGCGTAACCAGCTGCTATCCTCTGTTACTGCTGAGTGCTGATATCTGCTGCTACTGCTGTCAACGTTGTGCATGGTCCATCCAGCTCACCTTCCGACTAATAAATGTAGCTAATTTTCCCAGAAACACTCTTTTATAGCCGAAATAGGCCACGCCTTTCTGTTCAGTTTTACCATTTTCTAATGTTCTTTAGACGAATCATTCCACAATACGCATTTGATTTTTGTACCCAGCGAATAAACACCGATGGTGCTCTCACACACGCAACGATTTCACCCCTAACCGTATTGCGGCTTGTAACATCAAGCAATTTTGTTTGCTCGCTTGCATCAAGCGATTTTGTTGCGTGTTGCATCATGTTGCAACTTGGCAGCTGGGAAACGACGAAATTCTGTTCATGATGATTGATTGAACCGACTTCAATTTAGCTCTGCATAGTCGAACTAACTGCTTTTGTGAATGCGTTCTAACAGGGCGGTTTGTTATTCAAAATCGGTTATGCTGATCACAGCCTTCCCAGCCAACAATTTGGTTCGTATATTTCAGTTGTTGTTGAGATATAAGCACCCTTGTACAATCTGATAAGGTTGTATATAACGTTCTATATGAGCTTATAAGTACCAAAGTGGAGGCAATATACGTACCAAAATGGTTCGCGCAGTTTAAGATATACAACTTTTTATTTCGTTTATTACAATTCTATAACAATTACCTGTTGCATAAAATCTGAGGCATGAACAACTCTGTTTGCTACTTAGTACAAATTTCTATTGTCATAATTTAAGCATACATACAATTCCGTTTCACCGGTATTATGATTCTACTACTGCTCTACGAACTGAAACGCAGCAGTGTGTAACCTGTACTGCGAATAAATTTTGCATTATATACAACCTAAATTTTCCAAACAATAAAAAAACATAAAATTGTGTAGCAAAAATTTCATTTATATTTTTTTTTCGATGACAAGTACGCGTATCATTTATTTCGAACAGTCTTTTGGTATGTAATAATAAATATTACAGTTGGATGCGGCATTTTTCATTATTATATTTTACAAGGCTGTGCTCAGCCTCGAACCCCCAACGTTTCGATCACTGCTCCTATTCTCTATCCTCAGAGTCATTTTACGATGCTACGTGTCATCGAATTTTATCTAGTACTGTTGGACGCCCTAAATCGTATGAGCCTGTAAATCGTATATAATGTCACTAATTGTCTTCAATGTTGACCCAAATCTATTTATAGATTCTGGTGCAACATGTAACTCAATATTGCCTCATATGCGAAGGAATTATAACATGCGATCTGCATTGACCTTCTTTTCAACTGTTAAGCGATTCAAGCAATTGTAATCAATAAACACTAAAAATCTCAAGACTCAAAAAATCATCAAGGCGTTGCCCATGTTTTTGTTCAACCCAGCTGTATGTGCCATTTTATTTTTTTTTTGATGAATTTTCATCCAGTCGAAACTGCGTTCGTGTTTAATACCTATTTCTTAAAACCTTTCCGGAACTAGATTTTAAAAACCAGAGTTGCTGAAAAGAACATTTTAATTTGGATTTAATTTGACATAAAAATGGTATCATTCTTCACTACTCAACGATTTCGTGTTTCATAATAGACGATTTTAACTGTCACGAAAAAGTAAATTGTATAAAATTTATTATGCAATCCTCTTACAACTACTATAGGAGTTTTCAAGGAATATCAATGTCAACGTGGATCACATAAATTAGAGATCCTACAATTTTGCACTGCAATTAAGCTTAGCATTGTAGACAACTCTACTGCAATGAAACATGATTTTTTGTGTGCATTTATACGAGGAACAATATGCAGTCATATACCACGGACTGTACGACCCATATATGATGGAAAATAACTTGAACTGATTATAACATAAACTTTATACAATTTCAATTATTACTGGATGTTTATACGATTTTGTATTGCCATTTATATACGATTTCTGGTTATCTGGGTTTGCGCTGCCCCAACAGTGGGGGTTAACTCAATAAAGTAAAAATTAGACAACAACAACAGAATTTGATTGCATCCCGCACAGAATGTCTGCTTGTGTTGATGCCAGAAAATTATTAACCTTCAATTACTTGTTTATTTGCCTTGAAAAGGACATTTTGCGGTTCAAAATCGGTTGCTGATCGCAACCTTTGAGTTGCTCTAACAGTGGGGGAATTGAGATACACGGACAACATGCACTGTGGAAGTTATTTCACATTCAGTGAATTAGACGGGCGCGACAGATTTAAATTGCTAGGATCCAACACAGAATGCTTGCTTGCGTTGTCAAAAATTATTAACTTTCAATGACTTGTTTATTTGCCTTGAAAAAAGCATTTTAATGTTCAAAATCGGATTTCCTGATGGCAATCTTCATGCTGCCCCAACACGGGGGGGGGGGGGGAATAATGGCAGTCTGGCGACACACGCTGAGAAGAACCGCGCTGCTCCTGAGACGTGGTGACCAACCACAGTGCTAGTGCTGCTGCCAAGGAAGGACGACTGCTGTTGTCACTGTCTAGAACTATTATGAGCGGCTTCGGCTGAAACAGGCTCTTATATAGGCCAAATAGCATGTTTTCAATCGCAAGGTATATGATTCTGTCGACCGTGCTTGGGAAGCAATCATATAACGACCAATCAGAGGTCAAATTTTTCGTTTTGACAAGGCTTGACTATTTTCAATAGTACAATAGTGTGAATAATAAAATTACCATTATCTTCTTTGGGGAAGAATCTTAGAAGATTTTTCAATCGATTGCTGCAAGAACGAAGGAAATCCATCGAATACTAACCGATTTATTAGCATTTGAAATTGGACTTATTTTTCACTTTTTTCGGTTTTAGATTTTCATTTCACATCCCTATGTAGCCGAACTTCCTGAGAGAAGTATTCTACTTTAAAAAAGGGAACGTACAGACATACAACATTGAAGGTGAAGACAAAAAATGACATTTAGGCTTATTACGGGAGTCACTTCACGGTGAGAACGAAGTGAAAAAATCTCACGGTGAAAAAAGACGCGTGCAAATCAAATGGGAATCACTATCACCGTGCCTATTACGGTTCTCACATCACCGTGAAGTGACTCCCGTGATAAGCCCCATTATATATGATTTACAGGTTCTTACGATTTACGATGACTCTGAGGATAGAGAATAGGAGCAGTGATCGAAACGTTGGGGATTCGAGACCGAACGCAGCCTTGTAAAATATAACAAAGATAAATACCGCATCCAACCACAATAATTATTACATATTAAAGACTGTACTAAGTAAATGGTTACGCGTACTTCTCATTGAAAAAAAAAAAATAAATGAAATTGTTGCTACTCAATTTAATGTTTTTATTTTATTTTTTGGAAACTTTATGTTGTATACAGTGCAAAATCTGTTCGCAGTACATGTTACAGACTACTGCCTTTTAGTTCGTATAGCATCGTAGTAGAATCATAATACGGGTGGAATGAAATTGAATTTATGCCTAAATTATGGCAATAGAAAATTGTACTAAGTAGGAAACAGAGTTGTTCATACGTCAGATTTTATGTAAAAGAAAATTGTTATAGAATTGTAAAAAATGCAAAACAAAAAATATATATAAGTTTAACTGCGCGAACCATTTTGGTACGTATATCGCCTCCACTTTGGTACTTGTAAGCTCATATAGAACGTTATGTACAACTTTATCAGATTGTTACCCTTGTTTATATCTCAACAACAACTGAATATACGGACCAAATTGTTGGCTGGGCTGTTGAATTAATGGAAATAGAAGAGCAGGAAATGATTACTCCCAAAATCTTCCAGTTTTGTTATATATTTTCCAGTTTAATCCAGATTCAATTATTCACTCCAGCTAGTTTCCAGAACAAAAAACACCTTTTGAAAAATATTTTCACCGATACTTCAGCCACGCTATCCTGAAGGATTGGGGAAAATATTTTTCGTGAAGTGTGTTTCATAATGGAAAACAATATCATCCAAGTGAAAAGCGAGCGGTGAATGGAACCCTCACGGTGAATGGGCACTGTACGGTAAAATAAATTATTTATATTTTGTATCGTCGTGCGGGCTTTTTTTCATGATGTTTTGACGTTGGACTAACGTCTATATCGAAGTTAGGACCCTGAATTTGAAAATCTAATAATTCAACCAGGGAAAACCAGAGAAAAGTGGTCAGGTTTTGAGCACTTATATATCAGTCATTTCTTTTCAGAATTTTGAGGTTTTGGTATCAACCGATCAGATTTTTTTTTCGGTTGGATTTATGTAACAAAAATAACCTATTGTTCGAGATACACTAGTGAAAATTTGATAAGTAAACATCGATTGTCTTACTTGTTTATTTGCCTTGAAAAGGACATTTTGCGGTTCAAAATCGGTTGCTGATCGCAACCTTTGAGCTGCTCTAACAGTGGGGGAATTGAGATACACGGACAACATGCACTGTGGAAGCTATTTCACATTCAGTGAATTAGACGGGCGCGACAGATTTAAATTGCTAGGATCCAACACAGAATGCTTGCTTGCGTTGTCAAAAATTATTAACTTTCAATGACTTGTTTATTTGCCTTGAAAAAAGCATTTTAATGTTCAAAATGGGATTTCCTGATGGCAATCTTCATGCTGCCCCAACACGGGGGGGAATAATGGCAGTCTGGCGACACACGCTGAGAAGAACCGCGCTGCTCCTGAGACGTGGTGACCAACCACAGTGCTAGTGCTGCTGCCAAGGAGGGACGACTGCTGTTGTCACTGTCTAGAACTATTATGAGCGGCTTCGGCTGAAACAGGCTCTTATATAGGCCAAATAGCATGTTTTCAATCGCAAGGTATATGATTCTGTCGACCGTGCTTGGGAAGCAATCATATAACGACCAATCAGAGGTCAAATTTTTCGTTTTGACAAGGCTTGACTATTTTCAATAGTACAATAGTGTGAATAATAAAATTACCATTATCTTCTTTGGGGAAGAATCTTAGAAGATTTTTCAATCGATTGCTGCAAGAACGAAGGAAATCCATCGAATACTAACCGATTTATTAGCATTTGAAATTGGACTTATTTTTCACTTTTTCGGTTTTAGATTTTCATTTCACATCCCTATGTAGCCGAACTTCCTGAGAGAAGTATTCTACTTTAAAAAAGGGAACATACAGACATACAACATTGAAGGTGAAGACAAAAAATGACATTTAGGCTTATTACGGGAGTCACTTCACGGTGAGAACGAAGTGAAAAAATCTCACGGTGAAAAAAGACGCGTGCAAATCAAATGGGAATCACTATCACCGTGCCTATTACGGTTGTCACTTCACCGTGAAGTGACTCCCGTGATAAGCCCCATTATATACGATTTACAGGTTCTTACGATTTACGATGACTCTGAGGATAGAGAATAGGAGCAGTGATCGGAACGTTGGGGATTCGAGACCGAACGCAGCCTTGTAAAATATAACAAAGATAAATACCGCATCCAACCACAATAATTATTACATATTAAAGACTGTACTAAGTAAATGGTTACGCGTACTTCTCATTGAAAAAAAATATAAATGAAATTGTTGCTACTCAATTTAATGTTTTTATTTTATTTTTTGGAAACTTTATGTTGTATACAGTGCAAAATCTGTTCGCAGTACATGTTACAGACTACTGCCTTTTAGTTCGTATAGCATCGTAGTAGAATCATAATACGGGTGGAATGAAATTGTATTTATGCCTAAATTATGGCAATAGAAAATTGTACTAAGTAGGAAACAGAGTTGTTCATACGTCAGATTTTATGTAAAAGAAAATTGTTATAGAATTGTAAAAAATGCAAAACAAAAAATATATATAAGTTTAACTGCGCGAACCATTTTGGTACGTATATCGCCTCCACTTTGGTACTTGTAAGCTCATATAGAACGTTATGTACAACTTTATCAGATTGTTACCCTTGTTTATATCTCAACAACAACTGAATATACGGACCAAATTGTTGGCTGGGCTGTTGAATTAATGGAAATAGAAGAGCAGGAAATGATTACTCCCAAAATCTTCCAGTTTTGTTATATATTTTCCAGTTTAATCCAGATTCAATTATTCACTCCAGCTAGTTTCCAGAACAAAAAACACCTTTTGAAAAATATTTTCACCGATACTTCAGCCACGCTTTCCTGAAGGATTGGGGAAAATATTTTTCGTGAAGTGTTCATAATGGAAAACAATATCATCCAAGTGAAAAGCGAGCGGTGAATGGAACCCTCACGGTGAATGGGCACTGTACGGTAAAATAAATTATTTATATTTTGTATCGTCGTGCGGGCTTTTTTTTATGATGTTTTGACGTTGGACTAACGTCTATATCGAAGTTAGGACCCTGAATTTGAAAATCTAATAATTCAACCAGGGAAAACCAGAGAAAAGGGGTCAGGTTTTGAGCACTTATATATCAGTCATTTCTTTTAAGAATTTTGAGGTTTTGGCATCAACCGATCAGAATTTTTTTTCGGTTGGATTTATGTAACAAAAATAACCTATTGTTCGAGATACACTAGTGAAAAATTGATAAATTACATCGATTGTCTAAATCATACCGAGCAACCAATCACCACCTCTCTTCACAAGCACAGTCGACACTAACGGATACAACCGATCTGACTTTGTAAACAGTCTCGCAGCTTTCAACCAATAACGAGCTCGCTTTCGGTAGCTGCAACAGGTGTTTCAACATCGTTTTAAAATGCTTCTTTTATCATTACCACTGAACTAATTCTAAACACCAATGGCTTGATTGATAGAGGAAATAGATAGAGGAGGCGCAAGATTGTCATATAATAATTTAAATATGTTTTCGATACTAAACTAGTTAAAAGTTGTGTTAAAAGTCATGCACATTCAACCAATCACAAGCTCGCTTCTCCTTTGCTCGCGTGTGGATTTTTGCTTTGGGCTATATAATAGCCTGCGTCGTCTCATAGCAGTCATCAGTTAACAAGTGGAAGGCCACTAGAACGGTCCTGAATAATCAGTAACGGTGGCTGATTCCAGTGGCGAAGTTGAGCTGCAGCAGAACCAGAGCGGTGGTATCAGGCAGCAGCGGCGGAGGTAGTGGGCAGCTGCATTTCTTTATTCAGTTCGGTTCCCCTTCGATCTGAGTTGGACCCCACCAGCGGTAATCCAATTCAGATATCGTTTGGTGAAAACAGCAAGAAACTGCACGAGTCAACACCGCCACTAGGAAAGCTACCGCCATTTAGTATGTGTGCAGTGTGCACATATGGTCGGCGTGCGACCAGACCGAACCAAGCGCCAAAAACATTATTTCGAGTAATCAGCGATCAAAGTTCATCCACCCCGTATGTTTCCTGCTAGTTGCTGCAGAGAAATTTCGTTATAATACCAAGATAAACTGTTCAAATTTTTTATTTTTTTCATGAAAGATAGATTATCAATTTTTACATCCACTGGTGTTAAAAACTCAATTTAAAAAAAAAAGGCGCTTGGTTCGGTTTGGTCGCACGCCGACCATATAGCGTATGTGCATCTGCATAGCTATGACATTTGCGATGATAGGGTATATCCAACCCATGTGTATCGATAGCTAGTAGAGATAGTAGAGCTGTTGCGTGTGTATGGCTAGCTAAAGCGTGTGTAAGACATAGCATGTGTAGCATATTATGGCTATTGCGTGTATATCTTCAGCGTGTGTACGGATAGTTATAGCGTGTGTGTGGATCAGACTTCCTGAAATCTCGCTCGCACAAAGAAGAGACAGTGTGCTCTGCGCTACAAGTCTCGTTTCTCATTCAGTCGCTTCGTGCTGTGTGCAGCGTGCGAGCGAGAAAACTTACCATTAGTACGAGCCATGTCTCGTCGCATGGGAATTTTCATTGCGACGTACACGAAGATATCTCGTCTCTCAACTTAACGAGTGCGGTGCATGGGCGTCGCGTACTTGAGACAGCTTGCGTGCAAATTCTCGTGAGCTCGTCTCGCGAGCTTGCCTCGCATGTTGCTTTGCGCTAATGGTGCGAGAAGGAAATTGATTTTGCGCAGAACGAAACAGGCAGGGGATTTTATGTTTTTTTCATTTACGGTGTTATAGCAGCATGCATCAAAACACCGTTAGAATTACCCATGATATAACCTAGTTCATTTATTTATCAATTCAAAATTCTATGATTAATTCAGCCGACTTTTGTTAACATGAATTAAGAACGTTTTGTTACTATACTTATTATGCTAACGGTACGAAAATGCACCGGATGCAGAGTGTTACGTTGGTTAACAGAAGTGTTCCTTTCGTCGGTTTAGATGTCATTGACTATCTTATGATAGAGCTCTGTTTTGTAGTTCTAAGGATAAAAAATGTGGTTTGAAATTACAACATAAGTTTTTCGGGAGTTAAAAATAGTAAAACCATTGAAATTGTTTATATTTTCTAGTACATGTTGATGTTGGATAGAATTTTCGAATTGAGTACACTAAAGTCGCTTTTTATGCGGGGGATACATGCCGCGTAAAAAACCGCGTAAATTCCGGAATCCGTGTTAAAAAAACCCGCGTAAATTCTGCAATCCGAGTGAAGAGGAACCGAAATCCGCAAGAAAAAAAAACGCGTAAATTCCGGAATCCACGTAAAAAAACCGCGTAAAAGCGACCTTAGTGTATAGATATTGCAAATCAGGTTCTGAAGGTTCGTGATAATCTGATCGTAGCAATATAGTTTTGTGAATTCTTCCGATTAATACACCTTCAGAAGGGTCTGACGGCATATATCGTATGTAGGTACGGTAGGCAGCCTATACACCAGAGAGACGCAGAGACACTCACCGTTAAGGCAACTGTCAACATCAAAACGGATAACGGCAATGTAAAATTATACAGCTCGCCCGTTTTGATGTTGACAGTTTTCTCAACGGTGAGTGCTTTGTCATTTCTCTAATATACAGTTTCACTAAGGTACAGTACGGGCGTCTCGCTCAGTTCGTAAAGCGATAAGACAACGTGTGGTGCGCCGCAGTCTCTTACCGGAGAAAAAAAAGAAAAGAAACCTCTCGTCGTTTCAGCGCGTGTACAGGAAGTCTGTGTACACGAGAAAGTCTCACGAGCTGTAGCGCACGAGCTGTATCAAGTATGTACAGTACGGGCGTCTCGCTCAGTTCGTAGTGCGATGAAACATCGCCTTGCGCATCGCAATCCAAACCGAAAGAGAAGCGAAAGAGCAACCTGCAAATTGCATGTGACGTGTCTCGTCTCGTCGCACATGCATGGAAATTCTACGAGCGAGAGAAAGATTTCTCTCGTCGCTTGAAAAAAAAGCGCGTGCACGGGAAGTCTGGTGTGGATAGTAGAGATGGCCGGGTACGGGTATTTTTACCCGAAACCCGTACCCGACGGGTTCGGGTCGGGTTTCGGGTAACGCCAAAAAATATTTTACGGGTTCGGGTCGGGTACGGGTAATTCAAAAACCAAGGCCTCGGGCTCGGGTCGGGTACGGGTTTGAAAATTTCTCAATTGGTCGGGTACGGGTCGGGTACGGGTAATTCAATTTTCGTGCATTATGAGAATTTAATTTTTAACATTTCAAGCCTAGGTGTTTTCTTAATGTCAATAATTGGTAAGGTCGGAGAAAAAATCGCCCATCCTCACTCAACGAGAGATCGCCCAATACCTATTCTGAAAGTTGTCGGCAGTCTATGCCATGAGGGAATGGCATCATGCTATCGCTTTCTAACGTTAGATTGAATAGTTCTTCCTGCAACGGTTTTGATTTGAACGGAATTTTTGTCGGGCTTTTTTCATAACTGTCATAACTGTCAGGCACAGTGGGGCGACTTCATACAAATGATTGCCAAGTAAAAAAAATGTCGATAAATACGACAAAAATATGGTATTTACCTAATTTTAGGGTGCTGAACACGAATCTCCATTCCACTTTTTATTTGGGGACGTCCATGAAATACGTGACTTAATTTCTCATGATTTTTTAGCACTTTTCCTCTTATTTTTTTATTAAACAGATTAATATGATCTTTAACCACAAGCAACGCCACAGGGCGTCCTTTTCACAAAAAAAAGATTACGTAGTTTTCGCACAACTCCTCAAATCAACCATATTTCGCGAGAAAAAAAATGTTTTTATAAAAATTAAAACAATATTATGTATTATATTAGGTAATAAAAACCAACTACAAATCAACTTTTTCTTCGACGCCAAAAAAAAACAAGCTAGCATTTAAGCTGCAGAGCGTTTCAAAGTAATGATATATATTTTTTTTAAATATGTCAAAAAACGTCAGTTTTCCGAAAAATGACTTTGCCGTGATCCTGATTGCGGGAAAACTACTGAACCGATTTCCTTCATCTTTTTTTTCAAATTTTCGTTATTAAATTCGCCGGTCCTTGAACGATCGCTTTTTGAAACATACAGTTACATTTTGCCGCAAACAAAATTTAATGCAATTTTTAGCGCTAAAAACGTGCATTTTTTGGGAAAATCGTTCCCGTTTGCACTGAAAACAAAAAACTCATTGAAGCGATCGTTCAAGGACACGGCACACTTCTAAACTAATGAAATAATATGAGTTTTTTAATTCAGTTGACCCGCTGAGTCTCTATCAGGATCACCGCAAGCCTCTGCGAAAAAAGCGTTTCAAGGAAACGACCATTACTCCAGTGACAATTGGTCTATCTCAAAATCAAACATTGTTTTTTGTTGTTGATAAACTGTACTTTCAGAAAAATACCACTTTGATGCAATAAAAATGGTGCTATGCACTTAAAAATAAATTCAAACTTCCTTCATTTTTCTCGACCAAAAAAATATATGATGATGATGATGGTCCCACCTCATACCCCTACATCGCTTTGAGCTGGACGATTTATCTATATGAGATATTTTTAAAAACATGCAATGTAACCAGTTGGCAAACAAATAACGGACTGGTTATAAATTTCAGACATAGTAATCCTTCAAATGAATACCAATAATTAAAAAAAAAAAAAAAATGACGGATTTCCAATCCAAGGCTCATCCAGAACGTTTCCAACCCGGAAATTATCTGGACTTGATTAGGAATTGAACCTAATGTTTAAGAGCGTGCACTAATCAGAATTGGTTCTAGATAACGATCTAGAACTACGAGAGAGATCCAATGATACTATAGTTCTCGATAACGAGCTCTACAGATCACAGGCAAACTCAAGCCTTTTCAATTTTCGCTTCAAACCCTATTTTAAATTGTGAAAACAGATGAATCGTTAAAAGAAAGTAAAATAATTTAAAAAATATTACAAGCCAAAAAGCAATTTGTCAACCCGATATGCTTTTTGTTTCCATTTCAGGGTTTCAAACCTGATGTACTCCTATCAAGATTGTCTATGTCAGTCTCCGCGCGCGTGACTCAAACATGTGTAGCCGACTCTTTTTTTTTTACTCTACTATTTAATATTATATAACTATATTCAAACAAAAAATCCATCATCATCAATGAACATAATAACTTCATGTACCAAATAAATTAAAAAAAAATATTTCAATTTTACAATCTTCTTTATAAATTTACAAAAAATCTATGCTGTCTACAAAACAGACTTTATGTGTGAAATACAAAGCCGTTTAAACTCTGCCATTGTTGCTGCACGTTTTACTTGCCTGTGCATCGAATTGAAAAAGTTTATTCCTTCGTACAACAGAGAGTTCTGTGATCTTCCGAAAAGAAAATTTGGTGTTCTGGCATCTTCCGCGTTTCTAGTGTTGTACCTGTGCAAATCTCTTCCTCTATCAATTCGGTCTCACAAATATCGAGGCAACATATTATTAAAAATTTTATATAGAAACACCATTGTCAAAAAATATACTCTTTGCTTCACAGAAAGCCATCGTAATGCGTCCAGCATAAAACTCGAGGAAGTGTATCTATTAAATTTCAATATAAATCTCATAATTCTATTTTGTAAACGTTGCAATCTCAATATTTGCGTATTGTTTGCCAGGAATAAAATGGATGAGCAGAAATCTATATGTGGTGAAATAATTGACTTGTACAACTGAATTTTACTACTAATAGTCAATTCATTCTTTAACCGGCACAAGACACCGTATTTTCTGGCCATTTTTTTGATGACATTATCAATGTGAGACTTAAAAGTTAATCTGTCATCAATAATTACTCCAAGATACTTTATTTCATTTACGCGATCAATCGTCTCACCATCAATTTCAATATTTACGTCTAGTCTGGAGTTGGCTGAAGAAATTATCAAGTACTTTGTCCAGTGTTGGAATTGTCAGCAAAATATCAATTTCAAATGCGATCCGTTTTCGCCTCTGAACTTTCTGTCGCTCGTTTCACACGCTGATAAATCCCGATTGAACTTCGAGGTGCATGAAAACGAACTTGCATGAACTTGATTTGCCGCAATTCACCGATGCAAGGATACGGGAACAATCAGATCGTTTTTTCTCTCTATCTCTTTACATCACATTCGCTCATGATATACCGAGAGCACATATCGTAAATGAAATAGCATGAAATGATTCGGGATATTGTTCGACAATATCGATCTTTACCCGCTCTTCAGCCAGATAACTGATTATACATTTCATTTACGACAAGTGCAATGAAGGTGCTGATGGGTGGTTCTAATGTAGGGCTTTCTAGTAGTTGCATATGACAGCCTAAGCAGATAGCGAATTTCTTTATTTCGCTGCATCAGGGCAAATCTGTCGAGGAATGAAGAAACGACATCGCGATTTACGACGCAAGTATGAAAAAGATTCCAAATAATTGTTTACGAATTAAGCACGTGCGGTGCTAGCTTGAAGCTGACAAATTTCACAATGCACTTCGGGCAGCACGCCAGATCAATACTGGGTCAAAATCGAGCGAAAAAAGAAGGGTTTTGAAAGCAGTTAGGTTGTTTTCAGGTCAAAACGAGGTGAGCTGGTAGAATAAACACGACTCATTTTTAAGAAGCTATTTTCAAAATGCTGTTCTGGGAATTACTTAATCAATGGTGTCAAATGTGCATATAGTAATAAAAGTTCGAAAGTCATTTCTGTCCGCTGGAATAGGGTTAATTATCTATCAAACAGATGAAAAGAATAAATGTTTCGTTCTAGCAAAGAATTTATATGCTAACAAAACAGCAGCTTAAAACGGTTAATGAAACGCACGGCGATTCAATGGCATGAGTTATCATTCTTCTCTACAGCATTTTCGATTTTAAACCGTTTACATTGGTTTCGATTATTATCCATTCCTCAAAAACTCGCATCCAATTGCTGTCACAGCCGTAAATGCACATCGAACCTGCAAGACTTCCAAACAACTACTAACAAAATCCTCACCCGAGCCGCTCGGGCCGGGCGGTTGAGTGAAACGAAAAATATCAAAACCGAATATCAATATGAGTTCGCGCGTTCGTTGATATAGGCTACCTATTCTCAACGTGGAAAAAGCACGAAGGCGACACGATGTTCGAATGATTCGAATCCCGAGTACGTTTCGCTCGCATGTGAGATGGAGACAAAAATATCCTCTACGATGCCAGCTGAAAATGATTCTCGTATGGTGTTTTCATGAACTTTTAGATCGAATATCCCTGATGATCTTCTTGTGCGAAGTTCTCTGGCGATTTTTCATTGCATTGAGCGGTGAGTGAACTTTTTTTCATCATGATTATTCCAACACTGACTTTGTCTTACTAATGTTTAACTTTAGTTGCTTAAATTTTAACCAATTCGCTAGATAGTGTAAATCTTGGTTTAGAAGTGCTACATTATCAAGCGGATGCTTCGCTGCAATGAACAGAACAGTGTCATCAGCGAATAAATTAATATCACATAACCGTAAAACTCGCTTCATGTCATTAATGTAAATAATGAATAAAATGGGCCCTAGAACACTTCCTTGCGGTACACCAAGTGTATTAGCAATGGAATCCGAATCAAAATCGTTAAAACGAGTCTTCTTAGTTCTAGCACACAAATAGCTTTTAAACCATTGGTATGCTGTCCCTACGATACCAAAGCGCTCCAATGTTTGTAACAATAAGGGCCTAGAAATTGCTTCAAAAGCGCGTTTTAGATCCAAAAACACCGTAAAAATAATTTCTTTAGCCTCGATTTTTTCTTTCCATTCTGCTAACACCAGATTCAAAGCAGACTCACAAGAGTGACCCTCTCGATAACCTGATTGCTCTGGGATTAGCAAGTTATTACTATTTAAATAATTCATCAGCTGATCTTTTACAACAAGTTTTAATATTTTCTCTAGTGTGTGCAACATGTTAATGGGACTGAACTCTTCGGCTTTATCCGTCCCAGTAATCTTGGGGATAGGAACCACAAGAGATTCCTTCCAAACTTCAGGCACGTGCCCCGTTTGTAATGATTCATTAACAAGGACCAGCAGGTCGTGTCCAATAACATAAAAGCAATCTTGTATTACTTTTGCGTTGACATTGTCGATACCAGCCGAACTTTTCAAAGAAAAACAAATATCTTTCAACTCTGCAAAAGTAATAGGATGAAAACCATCATTGACCAAATCAATGCTTTGATTGATCGATTGAACACTATCAACGAAATAGTTGTTGAATTTCTCTGCTATTACTCGCGCTGGTTGTTCTCTCAAACCGTCAAATGTTATGGATTGCGGAAAACGATCTTTATTTTTCATTAATGTTTTTAATATTTTCCATAACTCTTTGCTGTTATTTTGATGTTGATCGATCTTCCTCTGTATATATTTACAACGGGCCTTTTTCAAGGCGCGTGAATATAAATTACGCGCGACAGTGTACCTATTCCAATCATTGTTATCGTTACTTCGGCAAAATTGTTTGTACTTTTTATCTCTTTTACCAGCTGTTCGATCTATCCGATTCAATGTATTTTTCAAAAACTAGACTACTGGTACACTCTTTCAGCGTATTGGTGAGAACAGTTGCTTCATTATTCAAATCACCAGTTATTGGGAGAAAATCCAAGCTTCTCAAAACAAGCTGAGACAATGCCTGCTTCGAATATCTATTCCAGCACTTAATTTTTACCTTTTCATCACGGTTTCGATCATTCTCTATCAAAATACAAATTGTCTCATGGTCTGAAATTTTACAATCGGCCTCTGTAACAGAATGAACGTTGTCAAAATTGGAAAAAACGTGATCAATTAATGTACGCGAATGTCTGGAAATTCTCGTAGATTCTGAAACTGTTTGTGTTAAATTGTAAAAGTTAGCTAACTGCTTCAATTGATTCGAATTTGGATCATTTAATCAATCAATATTGAAATCACCAGCAATGACATTTAATATGTTTGAATCAACGAAGTTATCCCACCAGTTATCTAATATTTCTAAAAAACGCTGGTTACTCGAACTAGGGGAGTATTATAAAAGTCCAAAGTTTCCAATCGTCATGCCTCCTTCAACTGAAATTCTAAGGAACCAATTATTTTCAACAGATTCGTTTGATAGAATGTTGAATGTTACTGATTCCTTGGCGTAAATAGCAACCCCACCAGTATGTCTGGAATGCGAAAGGCAAAAAGCAACTTAGTATCCCGGAAAACTGTACTGATCAAATGCATCAGCATCTACTATATGAGTTTCGGTTAAAAATACTAACATTGGACGTTTTGTTTCCACAAGATGCCGCAAAGCAACATAGGTTTGTAGATAAACCAGCAATATTCAGATATAATATTTCTAACTTCCTCTCACATTGCGATTCCTTTAGCTGCTATTTTCTTAAAAACATGTTGCTTTTTCTTTTTTCAAACAGTCTCCGATAAACCGGACACTGTGAACTAGCAGCTGAATGTTTAACGTCCAAATTCATTTTCAATTCTTTATTTGACTTTGAACAATTCACGCAGTTAAATTCAGTTGAAGAGCAATCAGATGTCTTGTGTTGCCCGCTACATTTGGAACATGTTTCGGGATTAACACACTCCGTGCTTTTATGGCCAAATTCTCCACATTTGAAACAACGCAAAACATTAATGGCCTCTTGTAAAGGACACTTATCCCACCCAATGCTTACTTTTCCAGCACTCATCAAAGCGTTATAAGTATCCTTGTCAACTTCAACAATTACGTTATATTTATTATATTTGAAGCGAGTATTTTCGTACTCAACAATAACTTTCACTTCATTGACGTTGATGTCATTTTGACTTTTTAACAGGTCAATGAAGTCTTCAGAGGAATACCGATCACTCATTCCCACAATTTTCAACTTTGGTTTCGGTATTGTGGGAATAACAGCACTATACTTTTCACCTAGATCGCTCTCTATATCTTATATATATATATATATATATATATATATATATATATATATATATATATATATATATATATATATATATATATATATATATATATATATATATATATATATATATATATATATATATATATATATATATATATATATATATATATATATATATATATATATATATATATATATATATATATATATATATATATATATATATATATTTTTTTTTTTTTATAACCCCTTAAGCACTTAAATGTTATAGTAATAGTGGAAAAATAATATGAAACAGCTGACCTTTAAGCATTTGTTTTAATGGCCAGCGATTTCCCACTGTGCATTGAGATGTTTAGTACGAAACAAATATATGAGATTTGACAGCGATAGCATAGTCTTGGTTTGTACTGCGACCAAGAATGCCGCATGTGCAGAAATATCTGTATTTCACCGACTTTTAGAAGTTATTGATGACACCGAATCTATACTCAAAAATTACAGGTTTTTGGCAAATGCAGTGAATTATCAAATTTTTCTCAAGTAATAAACTATATTAATTTTGACCTTTTAAAGTTCGTTTGACCCTTTAATGTGTTTATAAAGCTCGTCGTTTATTTTTAACTTTACCAGACATGCACTTTTCATAGTGGACCCGCCTGAAACTCTGTGTTCATTATCATTCGTTCACAGGCACACTCGGTTCTAGCCTAACTCCGGCCATCCTCTCGAGAAACAACATATGACAATCAGTGCATAAAATGTGAGAGGTACCCAGGCATTTTGAAATAAAAAATTTAAAAAATCCAGGACGGGCCAGGTACGGGTTGGGGTACCGGCAATTTCGACGTTTTTTTCTTTCGGGTACGGGTCGGGTACGGAGAGTTGAAATAGATATTTTTCGGGTTCGGGTCGGGTACGGGTATTTTAAACAAACCAGACTTCGGGTTCGGGTCGGGTACGGGTTCTAAAATTTTCGATGAGTCGGGTACGGGTCGGGTACGGGTAACAAATTTCCCATACCCGACCATCTCTAGTGGATAGCTGCTGCGTGTGTAATGATTAGATATAGCGTATGTATGGATAGTAATAGCACATGGTTGGATAGCTTATGCGTGTGTATAGATAGTTGTATCGGATGTATGGATAGGAATAGCGCGTGTATGGATAGCTTTAGCATGTGTGTATAAAAAACTATAGCTACAGCGAGTGTATAGATAGTTAAAGCATGTGTGTGGATAACTATAGCGGGTGTTTATCGAAGATTATTATTGTCATTAAAAATATTAAAACGTCTTAACGAACACAGTTGTGAATTTGATTTTACAGCAGCGATTTTAACTTCTTCAGCCAGTCTTTATTCATCGAGGAAAAATTACTGCCTATGAATGATCAACACTTATTAACTAGAAATTGGGTCAGAATTCGTGAAACGGATCACTAAAAATCGCGATGTCTAATTTTTTCAAATAAGTATTAAAAACTTCAAGAGTTTCACTCGGGAAGTTGATTTTCCAGTTTTTATTGAATTTGAGTAAGTTTACAAGTTGTTATTGTCATTTGAAATTTAGGTCAAATTTGTTTTTAAACAGACATAGCAATAAAAAAATTGCATTGAATTTGATGAAATTTTCACAGCAGATGCATCCTAAGTTGTAGTTTACGAAAATTTTTTTTTTGGAGAAAAAAATATTTTTTCAATAGTAACTATTTAAAACAATATGTTAAAAATCTATGTTCTGGGGCACTGAAAAATCTGAAAAAAAATCACAAGTATTTTTGACGAAACTTTGAAACCGCCTGAAAATTTTGCGGTGGTGATATTGGTGGCAAGCGCATTTTCAAGCGAGAAATGCTCCTAAACCAAGTTTTCTTCAGTTCTCATACCAAAAAGTGCACCATAATGGCTAAAAGTAAGTAAGAAAGTAAGTGTTATAAATAGTTACTATTGAAAAATATTTTTTTCTTCAAAAAAAATATTTTCGTAAACTACTACTCAGGATGCATCTGCTGTAAAAATTTCATTAAATTCGATGCAATATTTTTAAAGCTATGTCTATTTAAAAACAATTTTGACCTAAATTTCAAATGACAATAACAACTTGTAAATTTACTCAAATTCAATAAAAATTGGAAAATCAACTTCCCGAGTGAAACTCTTGAAGTTTTTAATACTTATTTGAAAAAAATTAGACATCGCGATTCTTAGTGATCCGTCTCACGAATTCTGACCCAATTTCATTTAGATCAAAACAGGTTCTTTTGAGTTTCATGAATTATTGGTAAAAAGAGTTGCAAGTTTTCACAATGAGCATTCATTAAATTTTCGTTTTTGTTTCTCGGTGCGCGGTTTTGATTTTGTTTCTCGCACACAGCGAAAGAAACAAACTTGTCGCTATCGTGAAAAATGGCAAAACAATTGGAAATGCTCTAAATCACAATTGAAGAAGCTAAGATATTTTCCTGTCACTCGCCTAAACCTTGATAACAACTACCGAAAAACGTGTAATTGAGCTCTTGCTATATTAGGTTATTGAAATAAACGTATTTTTTTTTAAAACATGAAGTTATATGCTGGGCTGGAGCTAACCTAGCATGAGTTTTATCGATTTAATGTCAAACAATTTTCAAATTTAAAATTTTCGTTTGAATCGTTCTGGGCTCCAATTTCAGATAGTTTCGTTAAGTTTGCTTTTTGCTTAGATAGGAAAATTTTACCAATTCGCTCAATTAAATGATTGTCTTGGTAGTGCAGCTACGAACAAAGGTTTGATTCGAATATGTATGAAATGACAGCGATTGAATAGGAGAGATCCATTCTTTTAGTATATATTATTATTTAAAACGTTTTAACGTCTCAGCATTCAGAAATGCACTGTTAGATAAAATTGCAGCAAATACTAAAGTTGCAATTCTCTCTATTATTTGTTTTAATGGGATATAAGAATAACGCAGTCCAACGTCATGCGGTCGTGTCTTGAATACCACCCTCCTACTATTTTTTTAGCAAAACTACATCTTAAACTTATACATTATTCACTACATGTCGATAGAACAATGTATTTTTTTTATTGCATTGCATTTCAAAAATCACTCGTTTGTACTTGTCAGAGCACGACTAACCTTCAACAGCCGTGCGGAAGTAACTTATAGTTGCTGAAGCTTCTATTCAAAAATGGATGTTCTTACTGACCAATTATTCTAATAAGCCGTTAATTTCATTAAAAACTATTGCTTTTTCATATTTGGCTATCAGTTTCATTAGATTTCAGTTAAAGATTAATATTTTTGCAAAAATACACTGGAAATAAATCGCACGCTAATCCCTAATGCTCTTCACATATGACTCAATAAGCGAACCTAATCATTCTATTATGTCGACTCATATCGATTTTTATTGGAATCTACGGTATTTCAACGTGTTTTGGCATTTCACGTGTAAGCATTGAAATCTGAGTGTGAAATGATTGATTTTGGTATGCATGACATGGCAAACCGAAGTGTAAGACACTTTGTGCTGTGAACTGAAACGCAAGTGTACTCCACATAGATATGAAACGTAGATGGCGTGCTGAGATACGGGAATACAATAGTAGAGGGTGATCGACATTGGTCTTGGGGGGAGTTATACCTTTCCCAGTAGTTTAATTGGCTAAAACACCTTGCCGGAGACAACGGAGATTGCGGGTTCGAGTCCCGTCTGGACGAAGAAAATTTTTTCCAAGTTTGAAAAGTCACACCTTCTATTCCCGTTCATTTTCGCATTCTTGCAAACTACATACATTGCCCGCTTTACTGAACCTATAATGACCGAACACTACCCAATATGGGTATTTATGGATTCGAAATGATGCCAAGAGACCATAAATCAACTCAAGACGCTCTTTTGAAATCCAAGATGGTGACTTCCGGTTTCCAGGAATCGAAATGATGCACATATGTCAAAAATTGACTCCTGACGACATTCTTTAATCCGAAGTAGGGTAACGGGGGTATTTTGGCCCACACGCATATTTTGGCCCACCCGTTAACATTTTACGCATTTTATCTGAAAAATTCAATGAATATAAGTAAAAACTATGCATGCAGCATTGAAATGACACACCTAACAATCATACTACACTATAATTTTCGGCAAAAAACTGACTCTAAGTAGCATTGTTTTGGAATTAGTTCATACATATTCTAAGTCATGGCTGAGTCAACCAAAAGTCAAGAGAAAGTGGTAATATACAAGTCAACGTCCGCAAGCTATTGTATTATACGTATTTGTATGTATAGTAGTTTAAGACATGGCTGAAATATGTTTGTCTTTTTCTAAAGCGAACGTATTTTGGCCATGCCAAGTTTTAACAAGTTTTAACAGCCATTCGGCCGTTGCGCGCTAAACGAGAAGCGGTTAGTGACAATTTACAGGTAATTACTCCTTAATTTATCTCATTCAACAATATGCAGTTTGCTGAGAATGCCTGTTAAACCGTATTCAAACCCAATCTTTTCATTTTTAGATGCTCAAAATTTACAAAATTTCACAGTAGAAGGATGTCCTCCTCAAACCTACTATTCCTACTCTAAAAATACCGGTGATGATCTTAAATATAGTTAGTCCGAAATATTTCCATACACGACTCTAAATATAGAGGTAGCCCAAAATAAAAATGTGGTGGACCAAAATATGTTTTCAATACTTCGTAGAAGTTTTAATATTTCTAGGATATTTTTCAATATATTGCATTATTGAACGATGTATGTTAAAATAGACACTTAGCTCTTAAAAATGGTATAAAAGAGTAAGTATTTATGTTGAAAAATTGTGTTTGTTTTCAATACAGTGTGCGATCACTTCCCAAAGCAAAATACCCCCGTTACCCTAGCAACTTAAAATCTGGAATTGCAACGTCGAATTGCTGGAAAATAGCCAAAAAGATCATTCCGGTATCGCTATGAAACCCAGAGATCGGAAACTAAATCAAGACGCTTTTTATTACTCCAAAATGGCGATATCCGGTTTCCGAAAATGACCGAATACTTCGGTGGTATTTGTTGGTTGTTTTTCACGTCAAATTCAAGATGGCTTTTGGTTTCTGGAAAACAGCCAAAAATGATTAGTGGAAGTTATTGACATAAATCTATTGATAAAAGATAATCCATCGTACTCTTATCGACTAGCATTCAAAGAATTATTGAAAAGGAGCAGTTTACTTCTAATTTATCCCTTGCGGTCGTTCTTACATGTAATGATGCAAGCCATGTAACAAACAGCCTTATGTAGTTCTACGTCAAATTTGCGGTCGTGGATTTGCAAACAACATTACGAGATAATACCTCATTCAAATTAAACTAAATGACTGACGGATGCTATTGATTTAGCTGATTCTGAAATTTAGGCCCCAATATTTATTTAACGGGGCCTTTAAAAGTTTATTTTTTAAGGTCAGATATAGTTATTTACCCAACATAAACAGGTGAAGGTAGTTATTAAAATGGCTGGATTCTTTTTTTATTTGTAAGACAAAAACGCTTCTTAAATTATCTTGAATCGATAAAATCGATTTCTATTTGTTTACATATGGCATTCGAGAGATAAATTGTCGTCATAGGCTAAAAGGCGCAGCAACGCGGGCCGGGTATCAGCTAGTAATTAAAACAAGACTTACTAAGTAAATGATACGCGTGTACTTCTCATTAAAAAAAATATATTATTGCTACTCAATTTTATAATGCAAAATTTATTCGCAGTACATGTTACACATTGCTGCGTCTTATAGGGAATTTCTTTATTCCGCCAGCTCACCTCGTTTTGACCTGGAACCGCACTAACTGCTGTCAAAACTGTGAAATAAAAAAAAAGAAATTCGCTATTAGTTCATATAGTATCGTAGTAGAATCATAATACGGGAGAAGAAAAAAAATTATTTATGGTGAAATTATGGCAATAGAAAATTGTACTAAGTAGGAAACAGATTTGTTCATACCTCAGGTTTTATGCAAATGGAAATTGTTATAGAATTGTAGAAAATAAAGTAAAAAGTAGTATATCTTTGATTGCGCGAACCATTTTGGTACGTATATTGCCTCCACTTTGCTGCCGGTACCCGCATAACTGTCCCATACTGATTTTTGTCACTTTTGAGTTATCATCGGAAATCGACTTAATTGTTATCATATTTTCCGAAAAAAATCTAAAATTATTACTTTTGTATGGAAAAACATGGAAAAAATACCAAGTTGTGTTTGTCCCATATTGAAAGCACCCGCATTACAGTCCCAAAGCATAGTGGTACATCAGTTAGATCGTGAACACCACTGCGATCAGACGTTGAGCACACCGCGCTTAGTAAGCAAAACGTTTTTTTTCTGTGTCCAGCTACAGCCTCGTGTAAATATCTTCCTCTACAAAGCAGTTAATAATATCGCATAACCGTACCGCTTCAACACCGGATTGTACTTACACTTAAATCACGACATTATCGGAATCGGCTGAGAGTGATCGCTTGCGAGGCGCTGTTTTTGAGCCATGGCTTCCTCCAGCGGAGGTGGCCTTCCGTGGCCAGGTCGCTTAGTACCAGAATTCATGGACACTCGAAACGAATTCGGACAACTGACAATACTACAACTTGAAATAGTGAATAAAACAAAACTCCCAAGCGCGTTTATTGTCGCCGATTCCATCAAAAGAACTGTTGGTGGAATTATCGAAAGTGGATACAGTGAAGCAAATATGACCCGTTACGTTCTACGAGTACGAAAGCCCGACCAAGTAAAAAAACTACTGAAAATGAAAAATCTATTAGACGGCACAGAAGTTATCGTACAAAGCACTCCACTCTCAACAGGTGTAGATGTGCAATCTCATGCAGTGAATTAATAGATGTCGATGAATCAGATATTTGCCTTAACCTCAAAGGCCAAGATGTTGTTGAGGTTAGACGTATCAAAAGAAGGGAAAAAGAGCGTGAAATAAATACACCCACCCTGATTTTAACTTTTGGAAAAATGACGTATCCCGAACATATATACATTGGTGTTATTCGATGTGCCACAAGGCCTTACTATTCAAACCCGTTGTTATGCTATGGCTGTTTCTCCTACGGCCATGCAAGAAAAAACTGTCCTGGACCCGCTAGGTGTAACAACTGCTCCAAATCCCACGAGATCGACGATACAACACAATGCCCTGCCAGTGAATACTGCATAAATTGTCACGGAAATCACAGACCTAGCAGCCGACAATGCCCAAAATATAAATTAGAACGAGAGGTGATCAAGTTCAAGATCGACCAGGGGATCTCGACCCAGAAGCCAGAAAAAAGGTACAAAACTCCACTGTAAGCTACGCACAACCAATCGGGTTGCAAAAACCTGCTTCCACTGGAGAACCAGAGAAGGAGAAGGACAAACGTATCAGAGAGCTTGTCGCAGTAATGGAACAAAAAAGCACAGAAACAGCTAGGTTAGAAGCAACAATAACAAAAATGCAAAACTTCATCAAAGAACAAATTGCGGTAGGCAACCTGTCAAAACCGACCGCCACGACTCCCCAGAGCGCCAGTGGCCAAACTCCTTTAGCACATACAGCCAAACCCCACTCATTACTTAACAAAATCGATACTGATACAAATCAACCAACAACCAAAATCGCTAGCACCTCAGCCTCCATCGACTCCAAAGGAACAAAACCAAAACGATCGCGACCTGAAGAGATATCCGCCCTGAAGAAGAAAAACCTTTCCAACAGATCCAACGACACAGATTAAGTAAAAGCGCCCCCAAGAAAGCAAAATGCAAAAATACACAACCATCCTGTTTGCGTCATAACGAACGACGACCACATTATCAACGATATTTGGCTGGAGACATCCCCTGCCGATCCCTAAAATATTACCGAGTAAAGATGCTGGCCACAGACAGAAATATTTCCAGAAAACATGTTCAACGAAGCGCCAAAAAATCACCCTAACCGGTTTGGAGATGGGGAAAAAATAACCCCCAGCGCCACCGGGAACAACCGAAATCGAAGCCGTTACTATTACACAACGCCAGTGTCAACAAAAAACTTCCAGCAAAATCCACAGCCACTGAACAATAAGCACCAAGGAAACCCAACAAATGAGCTTTGCCCTGCACTGGCCCTGACCAGGGACGTCCCAGTCCCTACCGATGAGCCCCTGGCGGCTGCTGGTGCTGGGCACTTGCTTTAACTGCAGGCAAGTAAAAATTCCTCCTTTTTAGTAACTGATCCTACAAAAGCTCGAAAATTTGCAGCCACGACCAATCCTCTTCTGAAATATCACAACGCGCGCCTGAAACATGGAAAACCCCACACCAGCACCAACTAGGACACACCACGACTGCTTCTCGATGCCATCTGCCTCAAAAAACACAATAGTGCCCTGTACGATCTGCTTAGCTTCTGCGTAAGCAGATACTCACTCTATAAATCTGCAAAGAGACAACTCTCCTCAAGTTAAAAACATTCGCACATCTACAAACGAAACCCCACCAGCACTCGCACTTCGGTCTCATTCCACAGATTCGGAATCCTGCGACTTTGGAAAAAAGACAACAAATACATTCGCACTGCAATGGAATGTTTGTGGCTTACGCTCCCACCGAGAAGAGCTGCAATTACTACTCTGTAAATACCAACCCATAGTAGTCTGCCTACAAGAAACAAATCTGAACGAACACAAAACGCCGTCAAACTTGCTCGGCAAAGACTATCATCTCTTGCTCGGACCATGCTCTCCGAATGATAGGCAAGGAGTCGGGCTGGCGATAAAAACCGGGATACCATTCGAGAGACTCAAGATAAACTCTCCTCTCCAAGCAGTAGCAGCAAAGATCAATTTACCTAGCAGTATAACAGTTATAACGCTGTACCTTCCGCCAAAAGAGAATGATATCAATGAAAATCTCAATAAACTGTTAGATCAACTACCGCAACCAGTACTCATGCTAGGCGATTTTAATGCACATCATTTTGCATGGGGGAGTAGGCCTACGCGAACCAAAAGCACAGCCCAGCAAAGAGGGTTGCAAATTTTGGAAACGGTTGTAAATCACAACATGCTGGTTTCAAATGATGGATCACATACTCGCATCGATCCAGTCACGGGCCAAACACAAGCTCTCGAAATCTCTATTTGCTCTTCCTCAATCGCCAAAAAAATTCGTTTGGAAAATCTCATCCGACTCATCAGATAGCTATCACTACCCCATTCTCTTAGACACACCTGGATTGCCAGATGAACCGAGACGTAGAAAAAAATGGATCTTCGAACAGGCAAATTGGCAGAAGTATGAAGAACTTGTCACCCAGTACATTAAGCCAGGACAACTCCTGACTGTTGATGAATTTACAAACAAAATACTAAGCGCTGCAGAAATGAGCATTCCAAAATCGAGTGGTAAACCTGGACGAAAAGCTGCGGTATGGTGGAGCCCAGATGTCGAGCATGCAATAAAAACCAGGAGGAAACTCTTGCGCTCGCTTCGACGAATCGATGACGACGATCCTTGTAAACATAAAGCCCTAAAAGATTTTCAGGTGGCTAGGTCGGCGTGTCGTAAAATAATTTCTGATGCAAAACTAAAATGCTGGGAAGAGCTGGTACGAAGTATCAATCCGAACAGCCCAACCACTCAAATATGGAACCGAATCAATCTGCTTCAGGGAAAAAGAAGCACAAATAAAATAACTCTTAAGCTGCCGAGTGGTACGACCAAAAAGGGTCAGGTTGTTGCGAATGCACTCGCAGACGAATACCAAAAAATGTCCTCTAACGCTAACTACACTAAGAAATTCCAGAAAAAAACTGTTCCTAATAAAAATATTCTTTCTAAGCACCAACGGCTTAATCTTCACAAAAAATATAATGCAGATTTCTCAATCAATCGAAGAACTAATATGGGCGCTGAACAGGCGAGGGGGATCATCAACCGGCGAAGATATATATATATATATATATATATATATATATATATATATATATATATATATATATATATATATATATATATATATATATATATATATATATATATATATATATATATATATATATATATATATATATATATATATATATATATATATATATATATATATATATATATATATATATATATATATATCGGATACCCACTACTCAAAAACCTACCATTCTCAGCAAAAGTATCACTATTAGAACTTTACTACCGCATATGGCAGAGTGGAAATTTCCCGGACCAATGGAAGACAGGTTTTATAATCCCAATCCCAAAACCAGATACGGACCGCAGCAAACCTGAAAACTATCGGCCAATAACCCTGTTGAGCTGTATGGGAAAAGTTTTCGAACGCATAGTCAACCGCCGACTAACGACTGAACTCGAAACCTCTGGTAGGCTAGACGAACGTCAACACGCTTCCCGTGCCGGTAAAGGAGTAGACTCTCATTTATCTCAGTTCATGTAGAACCCTTTCTTGACACCAGCGAAAATCAGCACACGGAAATAGTCTCACTAGACATTTTCAGGCATATGACACAACATGGAGACCAGCTATTTTAAAAACACTGCAAAAATGGAAAATCACAGGTAGAATAATTAACATCCTCTCCAACTTCCTCAGTAACAGAAGTTTCCGCGTAGCCGCTAACGGAGAGTTGTCGAGCGCTCGCGTAGCAGAAAATGGGTTACCTCAGGGCTCTATCCTATCATGCACATTATTCCTCGTGACAATGGACCCAATTTTTAAAATAATACCATCACACACCCAAATATTACTATACGCTGATGATGTTCTACTCATGGTTAAGGAGATAAACCCCAGACAAGTGCGCCAACTACTTAGAAAATCTGTTAAAATTTTCACAGAATGGGCCGACAGTGTAGGTTTTGTGACCGCTCCTGCAAAGTCGAAACTCTTACATATCTGTAACCAACGACACCGCAAACGTGCTATCTAAGTTAATAAGGTCCCGATACCTCTTGTTAGGAAAATGAAAATTCTCGGAATTCTAATTGACTCGAAACTCAACTTTCTACAACACTTCGAGGCAATTAAACAAAGCTGCTCGAAACGTATGAGAATACTGACCATGTTAGGCTCGCGCTTAATTAGGAGCAACAGATCGACACTACTAAACGTAGGCACAGCATTAATAATATCTAAGCTGCTATTTGGTGCGATACTAACTAGCAAAATTTTTGAAGCAATGGAACGCATACTATCACCTGTCTACAACGATGTCGTTCGGAAGGCATCAGGTGCATTCAAAACAAGCCCCGTCTTATCCATCATGTCTGAAGCCGGCTGCCTGCCGTTTAAACTGCTACTCACCCAGCGACTAGCACAACTTATGGCACGCTTAACAGAAAAAGACCCAAACATCGCCGACCTGCCTGTGACCAGAAGAGTGAACGATTTATTGCTAGAATGTACGGATACAGATTTGCCAAAGATTTGCAACGTCCAAAGAAAAACCGACAGAGAATGGTACACTAGCAAACCACAAATATGCCACGAATTAAAGGAGAACATCAAAGCTGGAACAAGCAGTACGATAGTGAGACCTATGTTCCAAAGTCTCATCTCGAACCATTACTCAAATCATAAGCAAATCTACACTGACGGATCTAAAGACGGCGACGAGGTTAGCGCCGGAATAACTGACACTCACGAAAAGCGATGCTTCTCCTTCCCAAATTATTGCAGCGTATACTCAGCAGAAGCTTTCGCCATAAAAACCGCTGTCACGATGGTTCACGAACAAGAGGAAGCAATTATACTAACCGACTCAGCAAGTCGCACTCCTCAGTGGAAAATCAAAGCACCCGTGGATCCAATCAATCGAACGAGATCTACTGAAACGAAAAATCACACTCTGCTGGATACCTGGACACGCTGGCATACCAGGCAACGAGGAAGCAGACCTCTTAGCAAACCAAGGACGAAAATGCACGGTTTTAAATATACCTGTCCCCTCTGTAGATGTGATACGGGGAATAAAAACAAAAATATGGACAACATGGGAACAAACATGGCACCGTACTCAGGCAGAACTGCGAAAAATCAAGGCGAAACCTTATAAATTTATTGACCGCAAATGTGCATCAGAACAACGAACCCTCAAACGACTACGAATTGGACACACTCGACCGACTCATGTCCACCTAATCGAGAAGGCCCCACCCCCAACCTGTCAATACTGCGGAGTGCAATTATCAGTTCAGCACATATTGATCGACTGTCGAGGCTTGGAGGAAAAAAGGAAGAAGTATGGTATAAATGGAACACTGTCAGAGATGCTAGCCAACGACGATGCAAAAGAAAAAGCAGTATTAGAATTTGTGAAGGCAACAAAAATCATATTCTAATTCAGTAACTTTATATTTTTTAGTCTTAAGAGATGAATGAATTGATATTGAAAATCTCTTAAAAATAATAATAAAAAAAAAAAAATAGTGGTACATACTGAGAACATATAATGTTGCTCCAGATTAGTG
The DNA here is from genome assembly GCF_029784165.1 of Wyeomyia smithii. Lineage (NCBI taxonomy): Eukaryota > Metazoa > Arthropoda > Insecta > Diptera > Culicidae > Wyeomyia > Wyeomyia smithii. The sequence continues at coordinate 127,192,537 of NC_073695.1, forward strand.
TATATCTTTAGGCATATAGAAGTATGTTATTCATGGAGTCTCGCTTGTCGCTTCTTCCGAGCAGCACGTATAAAACTCTGCATCCACAAACAAGTGCTCTGCGCGCTGCCGTTCTTTTGCTTAGCTTTGATACATTGGCTTTCTTTTGATTGAGCGAAGAAATGAAAGGCAATACCATTGCAGCGCAGCAGCGAAAGGCTTACTCTGAAGGTGGACCTTGTGTGATGCGTGTTAACACGGCCGTGATTGACTTTGCATCCTGTGTCCCGCGCCCCCCGATACGTGAAGTCGAAAAAATAATCAAAAGTGAAATGAGAATCAATATCGATGAAGTGGATAGTATAAAAATGCATCATGTGCGCAATTGTGTGCTGATTATATTCAAGTTACTCGATGCCGCTGAAAAATTTATAACCGAAAATAACATGAAACACCGTATTCGGAATGAGCAGTTTAACTTTT